>NC_134487.1:122435319-122530319 GCF_040206685.1 Ascaphus truei
GGGACAGGACCGGCCCACATAACCACCCTCACCGGGGACAGGACCGGCCCACATAACCACCCTCACCGGCGTCAGGAGAGGGGATACCCGGGGAGGACGCTGCGCGCAGGGGCCGCTTCCTGCCACCTCCTGTGTGTATATACAGATATTTGGAGGTAGTTCGCACAAGCCCCGGGCTCCTCTGCATTCACTCGCAGCCAAACAACAAGTTTCTCTCTTCCTCCTCACCCTTGTCATATCTCATCCAGCGGAGACCCAGGAAGAGGAGACATACATACAGCCCGGAGAGGGGGGTGTCCCTGGGTGAGTAGTATCAGTTGTATGGAGGGGGCGAGGGGGCTTTTATAATGTGCTGTATAGCCTATTAACCTGTGCTGTGTAGGACTGATCTCCTAGCAGGAGGTCAGGGAGGCTGCAAACACAACGATCACATCTGTCCACCTTTAACCCCTTAGCTGCCAGGGAGACTAGCACTGCATTGCTTTGCTGTGTGTGTATATATATATATATATATATATATATATATATATATATATATATATATATATATACACACACATACACACACACACACTATAATTCATAACACGCCAACATACTTGAAAATGAGGTAACTGTATTACTTCCTGGTAAAACATTGAATAAATAAACCATTATTCTGCAGCTCGGTACAGTGGGGATCAGAGTGATCTAAATGACAAGATATTTCTATTGTTCACTTCCCTGCGTGTGGAGCATTTGGTGTAATGGACAGCGGGGTCACTGCTAAAGTAGAACTATACGACGCGCAGATACAGTGTGTGTGTGTGTGTGTGTGTGTGTGTATATATATATATATATTATATTATGCGTTTTGCAGGTTCCCTTTATTTAGCCCATTTGCTGGCAGCCAGGCTAGTAACCCTTTGTGGTGCTGCAGGAAGAGCGCTCTGGACGACTGCGTTTATATAAATACCCAGCACTCTAGTACGGTGCGTCACGTTAATTTTTTTTTAGGCAGCTGCTTCGTTATCTCCCACAAAGCTGGCGATCCAATCCAGTGTGTCGCTCGCTCCGCTGGCAGTAAAAGGGTTAACGGCTGTATTTTGTTTTTGGAGAATTGCCTGTGTCTCTGGGAGGAAAGGAGTTCCTGAGCAGTTAATGAATAGCGGTGTATGAAGATAACCAGTATCATTATTCAGTGCGTCATGGTCATTTTTTGGAAGGTTACTCACCCCACCCTCCCTACATGTACAATGTGCCTTTTTACCGTGCTATTTTTTGGGGGAAATGATGTATGCTTGTACTTTAAAGCAGCCCGCACACTTATTGCCTTTTTTTTTTGATCTACGGGATCTTGTCCTGCATTTTTCCAAGCTGTTTTTAAAAGCTGATGCGCCACTCGGGAGACATTTAAGCTTTTGAAACATTTTACGTGTGTGGGAAATTAAAATGGAGCTCTCTCCAGGGCCCGGTGCAGTCTAAAGGCTATCACGGTAAAAGCAAAAACTGGCGATTAAGAAAATCCATTATTTTGAACATTACAAAAACAGTAGGACATAGTCAGGGGAGAAAACACAGACATTATAGGGGTTAAACTTTATTAGGCTTCTGGTAGGGATTGCTGCATTAACTCCAATTAGGCCATGTTGAATTCTCTGCTGCGTGACAGGATATCCCCACGTTTTACAGTATCAAGTTAAATTAAATGGGGATGTATCCTGAATAGAGATCTGCTTTTAGTTACTTCCATGATGGAATCTCTGCAGCCTCCTCCTGGGGTGGAATCATAGTGGCTTGGGTGCTAGGGCAGGGGGGCAAGAGATTTTTCCGGGGGGTGGGTGTTTGGGGTCACGTCGATTAGAGAGGCCTCAAGCTCTTCCCCAAGGCATTTAAATGAAATGCTGGGGGAACGCATGAGGCCTATGCAACTCAGTTCACGGTGATTCAGCCGGTTTCGGCAACGCGGTGTCATTTGATGCCCGTTGCCATGGCGGGGTCCCGTGACATCAGTTTATGCTGAAAAAAAGGGTAAAGGGGGACGCAGCACCAGAAGTTTGCACACCTTGTGCTAGGGAACAAATTACAGCATTTGAGTGGGTAAAATCTTTACTTCTCTCAGAATTGCCCTACTTCATTATAAGGCAACACTGAAAAGAACTTCACACTTTCAACTATCTCAAACACATTTGACTGAAGTGTATTTATTGTGATTCATACTTTATTTCGATAGCTAGAGCTACCTATAGTTGGTATAATTTGTTTACATTTCAATTCAGATAACCTTTATTTTTGTCATCGCACGCACACTAATATATTTCATTTTGAAATCATTCAGTAGCGGTGTGTTGGAGGTAAATAATGTACATTTTTGTGGCGGCCACGAAAAAAACATTGACCAAAAAGATGTCAAATTCTTGAGGCGGTACGTCCACAGAATGTTAGGATCTCGCTACTTAGACGAAAAGATTTCATACGTAGTCACAACTGGCTTCCATTTTTTTTTTACTTGTTAATTATTTGTAGTTGACTCTTAAAGAGAGAGCACCCATTTTGAGCAGTATAAGAACGATTTGCTATATTTTGCCCTTGACTGTAGTGTTTTGAACACATCTTTTTGGGTTTCATTTAATATATTTTGAGGGTATGATTACAATCTGTTCCGTTTTCTGTGGCACTTCTCGCTTGTATGTATCTCATCTCATGTATCTGGCATGTTTCTTTGGTAGTTGATTCCTTTAATGACCTTCATATTTACAGTCCTGTGCCCCTTGCATTGGTGGAATGGCTGATTCTCTCTTACACAGCACTAGACTAGTGTTTAAATAAATCCTTTTAGTCTGTGCCCCATACTTTTCCTTCCCCCTAAGGCACTTAAAAAGGGGCAGACCATAGAAGATATACAGCACATAGGTTACAGGGCTGCAAAGCAAACTACTAGAGGCTGCAGCTTGTGAGGCAACGTCTTAACCCTTTTGCTGCGAGGGGAAACTGCAACGCATTGCAGCAAAGGTGTTCAAATGGGAAACCACTGTGGACTCTTTATAGCTCATGTGGCAGCCAGGAAAATCTCTGCTTCTACCTCATGACTCTGCAATCATTAAATCTGCAACTCAGCAGGCATTTTTCCCATCTGCAGCAACAACTGCAAATGGTAAAATGGATCGGAATGGGGGAGGGAATGTGAAGAGATCTGTCAAGGGGGTTACTAGATCCCTGCAGCGATGCATCATTATTTGGCCTCATCTGTGTTGTGGTTGTTTGGCCTGATCTTTTTGACGTGTATAATGTATAGCACTAATAAAGTAATCGTGTATTAATGCTTCTTAAGCCAACTGCTAAATATCTTTGTTTTATTTATTTAAAAAAAAAAAAAAAATTCTTCACTGCGTAGTTGATTATATAGATGTCACTGTGTGTGGTAGACAAGGATTTTTTGCTCTGAATGGCTTGGTCTTCTGTGTTGTCATAAGGTGACAGTTACAAGAGGTTGTTGACATTGAGGTTCAGGTTCTGCCACTCTATAAACGGTGGTTGAAAAGCTGCCGTGCAGCCTCTTCTGTGGTGGACTCCAGGCAGCAGGTTTTTGGGCTCTCCATATGGCAGCCTCAAAAATTAAAAATGTTTCATTTATGACTTTTAATAATGGGGATGGGGAATCCTATATTTCGAATAGTGTGTGTGTGTGTGTGTGTGTGTGTGTGTGTGTGTATGTGTGTGTCGATTTTTCTCAGAAATAAATGCTTGTGTTCATACCCTTTTTTTGTTGTGTTTCCTGTGACGTATGTCGGAAACCCAGAAAAGTGTTTGCATGCAGGAAGCAGATCAGTTGTAATGTTGGCTTTGAAGGCTTGGTCAATTTGATTCTGGACACAGTCACTGTTGACATTTATCATACAAATATCTGAGCGGAAATGAGGCTAAAAAATATTTCTTTCGCAATGTGGATTTCATTTGTAAAAGTGCAATAGCCCTTTTTTGGTTAAGTAGCAAGAATGTTTTACGTTAAGTATTTTATTAACTCCATGAGTGCTGGGTTGGTCCGTGCATTGTTTTGCTGCGCCGGTCCGTGCATTGTTTTGCTGCGCCTTCTATATTGCTTGGGGTTGATATTATTTGAAAAAGCGCAGTTTGTCATCATTGTAACTTATCTTTAAACCGCAATCCCCCCCCCCCAACTAACCCTCCTTAGGCTGAGTTTATGGTGGCAGTGTTGTCGCTGCGTGAGTTAGCTAAGTTCCTGCTGCTTCTGGCGGTGATGTAGCGCGTCTACGCTGCTGCATTTTGGTCAGACAAGTAAATTTGTCTTTGAGGCTGCAGTCGCGTCAGCTGGTTCGCCCTCATTGGCTGAACCAGCTATGTGATGCGTCAGCTGCACCCCAGCAATGCCGCCAGCACTATGAGCAGGGATCGTTTCTGTTCCAACCGCGCAGCAAGGTAAGGGCTCGCACTCTCGCAAGCAAGGGAGAGTATGAGCTTAGCCTTATACAGCAGAACTGCTCTATTTTCATCTCGGGACTCACTTGTTCCCGAGATACTTTCTGGTGACATTACATGTATTCCTGTTTTTTAAAGGCTTAAAATGACCGTCAAATAGGAAGCTGCAAGCAATGTTGTAGCTTCCTATTGGCCTGAGATTTGGCTGCCATTTTGTTTCCCTTGAATTGAAATTGAAGCATTAATTTCACAGGTAAGTGTCTTGAAACCCCTTTTCCCATCCTATAAAGAAAACAAAGTGGGGACAGCTGGTTGAAGGTTCTATTTGTCACGAGAGACCAGGCATTTACACCTTTTTATACCAGGATCATAACACTGAGCAAAACGAGTTTATGTAATTGTAATTTATTCACTTAAACAGGCAAACGCACTGAGGCACAAAATACCTGAGACACACTTACTGGCGGTCTGGGGCAAAACTGGACTTTCCTAGTTGAAATAAGCAAAGAACCAAAGTTTTTAGTTGACCGGGACTCGGCCTGAAATGTCCTGGAACTCAAATCGGCTTGAAGTTACTGATGCCACCGCTCTTTCTTCCGGAGGTGCTGAAATCCCTTGACTGGGAGTTGGTCCCACACGTTCTGGAACTGTTTTCGACTTGCAAATTAGCCGCGACCGCTACGTTCAATTCTCAGAACTTGGTCCCGAAAAGTGGGACCTTCAAATTTCTGAAGCCGGCTCGCTGCTATTTCTCCCAGAGCATCTTTTGGTTGTTTTGAATTTGCCGCTGCTGTTCTGACGCTTACAATCTGCTCTCCGGATTGGCTGAGGGTTCCTTATAGTATTTCAGAGTTCGTTCTTTAAATACTACAGCCAATCCGAGCATGGGAAATTTCCTACCAGCCAATGAGAGCGATGCCAGTCTTCTGAAGCTGGGCAAGCAGATCTTCTGCATCTACCCAGGGCATGCGCTTACTTGGCACCTCAGCCACTTGGCATGCAGAAGCCACCGGCTGGTTTAGGCTCCTCACGGTCTGGGAAAGGTAAATGGTAGTCCGAGGACTTCCATTCATCCCAGGACGTGGGTACTCGAGCTTAAACCTCCTGCCCAAATGCTCTTCACACCTCTGGCATCCTCTGTGGCTTTAATGTCCGATGTCTCGGTAGACACAGTGGCACCAAGCTGGTAGCCCAGTGACTCACCCAGAACATCGGTCCAGAAAGACCCAGCTCATAATACCGTGCACAAGCATATATGTACTTTAAACACACTGTTTAATAAAACCATACATTTATTACATTTATATTTTTCTAAGTCTTATGGTTTATGGAGAAAAGAATAAGAAGTTGCACTTTTATAACTACTAGCCATATTCCCCACACACTATACTGGACTTTAAAAATCCTTACAACCTTATCATATGGTTGGAGCACCCCCAGAACCCTTATACCGGGTTCTGGGTGACCCGGGCATCCCCCTTTAACCTAGGGACTCCTTTACCGTTCCATGGATACCTCACATCCCTTTGCCCTATGTACCTTTCTGGTCTGTGCTGAAGCAGGGAATCCTAGCGGTGAGTCGCGCAAGCGGTTTCAAGGGGAGATTTTGTCGGAGCAATGTGCTTATATGTATCCGGTATTCCGACCTGATTCCCGAGTACATTTTTGGGGTATCCAGCAACTCTGCACCCCGACTAGCTAGGCACATTCTGACAAGACTATTTCCGTAAACCCCCCCCCCCCCCCCTTGAAACTCATAGCCCAGCAATTTCTGCTTGCTGGCACTCCTGGAAAAGTAAAAACACACACATTCTTTATTGTCACATAATTATTTACAATGCATAGCCAATCACTGGGCTCGAGCTGACACTCCGGAACCCCAATGCAAGGATCATAGGTAATCAAACAGGCTTAACCTTTATTATTGAGCCTGATTACTCCCTCGCTGTCACACTATCAAATGGTTGGCTCTCTACATTGAGGGTGGGGAAAAAAAAAAAAAAACTTAAAATGCTGTAAGATAAAACACCTATGCACATAAATAGGGATCAAATATAAAGCAGCAGCTTTATTTCCAGCAATGTCAGCCCTGGCAAATGAGCATCTTGGAGTTTGTAAAGATGCATAGCACTGTAGAGGCTCAGTACAATTATAAGGTGGAATACAATAATGGTTGTAAGACCTCAGACTCCAGATTCTTCAGTCTCGTTGCGCCCTACGTATGCGTTTTTTCCTTTTATGAAGGATTGTACGTATTTAAGGATGACCATTACATTGATTTGACATTTATTTTGAGGTTAATGAGACTGCCCTGGTGTACTGCACTCAAGTGGATTTAGTGTTTACTGGGCTCTGAAGGTCGGTTTGCAGCCACCAAAACATGTGTGTGGAGTGAGCAAATGTGAAACATAAGCTGCTGACTTAACCCTATTGCTGCCAGGAGAGCTACAGCGTATTGCTTTGTCCCACTGGTTTAGCTATCAAGACTAACAATGTACAATATGTATTATGCATTTCTTTGTCCTTTTGTGACATGCAAAAAAATGCTGCAAATTCAAATGATACATTCCTAGTTTGCTCACATTCTTGCACCTTTTAAGCTAACGAGCTCCCCCTCTCAAATCTCTTTTTGCAGCCAAGGCTAACAGATAAATTGCATCTCTTAAACTCCACAGTACCGCTTGGCTCATTTAGGAATGACCCCCTGTCACGACAGACTTGCATGATTTATTGCACACAAAGCTAATGAACCTTCCCTTTACCTCATGGTGACTAATGCTACTAATCAAGCCCTGAGGAGCAACAAGGATCAACACAGAAACTTGGTTTACTGCATATGGTATTTCACATATGGGCAGATGTTGCTTAGTTTGTGGACATTTGAATCGCGCATTGTGTGCTCGGTTGCATATCATTTCCCAGAATCCCTGGCTGCAGCGGAAGCACCATATGCTATGAGATCATGGGGACCGGCAGGCTTACAGACCTGTCTGAGACGTGTGAATGTGCTCACCAGTGGTATTTTTATTTGCTAGACATTTGAATATAATTCATTTATCAGCTCTATACCATAACATACTACTGACTAATTGGGCTGTGAACTCTTAACCATACACAAAGATCATGTCAGAATGAAATGTTATTTTCCAGAGCTCTTATATTGTAGTTAACATTCTTAAAGAAGACACCCTTTCTGTGTAAGGCTAAGGGGCCGCTGCCTCAGACCACGCGCCCGCACTGCAGACAGGCGGCGCGTGGAGAGGCAATTGACCGCAACCTGCGGTCTGTAGGGAGCTGGAGCTGGAGAGGGGGGCGTGGCCAAACGGGTTGGGGGCGTGGCAATGATGTCGGGGGCGGGGCCATCACACTGTGCCGGAGTGTATCTCGGCTCACACAGGAGTCTGTGGGAGGGAGCAGGGGGGCTCCCTTGGTGCTGCAGAAGACAAATCGCTGCTTTCCTCCCCGCTCCCCGAAGCCTCCACGCTCACCGAAGCCTCCTCTCCTCATTGGCTCACAGCCACACCACGTGACGCGTCGCCGCTCGGGATTACAATTCTCTTGCATCCCCTGGCGGCTGACGCGTCACAGCGTGTAGCGAGCCCTGCAGGGAGGAGGGACTGGGACCAGCTCGGGAGAAACTCCTGTCCGGTCAATGACGCAGCCGCGCGCGCCATCGGAAGCAGCGGGACCAAGGCATTGGGCACCAATATACCTTGTAACATAGGTGTCACATAGTATTAAAGCAGCACCTTTGCGGCATAGCTTTTTTTTTTTTTTTTTTTTGGTGACCCTGGCAGCCATATTGTTTTTTTTTTTTTTGTGTGAAGGCCTACTCTATACCTTGTCCAAGAATACTCGTCTGGAAGATTACTGGGTTAATTTATCCCCACTGGGGGTGGGGATTGGGACGGGAACAGTGCGGTTGATTTCTGCCGGCTTCACCAAGGCAGTGGTATGCCGCATGATATACCTCAGGGCTACATGTGTGCCCCATGATCCCTCAAAAGATATGTATGCAATGTTGCAGCCCTGGGTATGAGCTTCTCCCCTCCAGTCAGCTTCTTAATGCCAGCACACCAATGAATACCGTCCCACTCCTCTCCTTGCACTGGGTGTTGGTAATTGGCACAGTCATTAGGCAGCACAGGGAGTGGGAAGAAGCTCCGATCCACACCAGCAGCATCTCCACTCTGCACAGGGAAGAGAGGGGGAGCGACTGGCTTCTGGGGGAGTGTGTAAGTGACTGAGGGCCGCAGGTGAAGTACCACTGGCTTCCTCCTATTGCTCACCCATGCACTAAGACGAGGAATACTCCACTCCCTCTGAAAACAAACAAATTAAGTAGTGCAAATTGCTGCTTTAACAGGGTTTCATAATGAGCAAGTGGCTTTATCTCCCGATGCTTCAGACACCAGGATGATATTGGAAGCGCTGCAGGCTGGGGAAGAACTGCGAACTTTGTCGGCATCGTATGAGAAGTAACACTTTATTTTTTTACGCCTTCGTGGTTTTAAATGTTCAACGCAAATCGCATAACCATTTGTGTGACTAAATTTACATGACATGCTGCTTTTGTTTGGAAGTGGCTTAAACTGATTTTATTTATAATAAATAGTTTCCCTTTCATTTCTGACAGTGAAGCTGCTCTAAGATCTTACCTGGCTGTCACTAATTCACCAGAGTTAGTCACCCAGATTAGTGCTTAAGCCTGTGCCTGTATAAGCTGGTTATTATGAGTGCAACATTAAAGACCCACTGATTGGGTTTCTTTTTGTTTGACTGTTGCATCACTGAATAACTGCATATTTCAAGGTGCATTACATGCCGCCTTGTGAGTGTGCGCATATCCAGGGAAGGGCAAAATATCCATTTCCTTGAAAGCTGAGGTGTTGAATATTTAACCCCTTAACCCTGCACTTACCATATAATTGCAACCCTCGCCACAGCCAAGCCTTTAAGAGATAATGTCCTTTTACATCTCCTTTATTTCTAAAATCATAGCAAGGTCTATGTACATTCCAGTGTTTGCAAATGGAAAGCGGCCTCAATCATATAGTTTATTTTAGACGGTAGGAAAATAAATGTTCAGTTCACAGCCAGAATTTGTACTGCAACAAACATTTCAGAATAATAATAGTTGTTGCACACACCTCCATGCTGTGTTACATTGTTCTTGCTATCTCCTCCTGGGTAGATTACAAATGGTGTGTTTTTGTGTGTAGCTGGTGTGTGGATTTTAGTCTCCCCCGTATGTATATTCCTTTTTTTTTTTTCTCTAGCCAACATCTTCTTTTTCTTATTGCTCTTCCTTTGGACCCACTTTATTTAGTTAGCAGTCCTGCCTCTGGCTACCTCCAGTGAAATCTTCCCACTTCACATACGCTACACATCCCTCTCCCAGCCTCCCCACATTCACACATTACTCTCCACAGACACCTCTTCCTTCTCCTCAGTAAATGTCACTCTTATTTCCTGGTACATGGTGCTGCCCGTGCTCCTTTCCCTCCCACATCTAATGCTTATTGTCGTTGCTGTCCTTTCTGTTGGTCCATGTTGCTTTCTCATTTGGTCAAGTTTTAAAGAAGTGATTCCTCTTAGCAAGCCCAAAAAGCAATGTAACAATCTTATTGTTTTCCTTAAACTTTGCTAACTATGGCAAAAGCAAATATTTGAGTTTAGATTCTCTTGAAAATTATATATTACAATTATTTGTGGTTTGTGGGGGGGGGGGGGTGCTTTAAATAGTGGTGTTAATCAATCAAGTGTTTTCTTTACGCTTTTCCCATCCAGACCTTATCAGAGAACAAAAAGCAATAAGGGAGGGATCAGATTAAATGTGTAGCTATTGGAAATCAACCCCCTCCCAGCTCTCTCACTGTGTTGGTTACAAATACCTGTAGGTATCAGTCTGGTGATTATTAGGCATTTTGTCTTTTTTTTTTAGTTTCTCCTTCCTACTAAAAAGCTTCTAACCTGTAAAATAGCTATGCCTCGGTTGCTATGGTATCCATGATTCGTTATGTTGGTGAGCAGCTAACATTTTGCCTGCTATGTGTAGGTGTTGATCAGATCACCGCCTTCTATACTTTTTTTTGGTAGTCACAGTATTAGAATAATGCAAAGTTATTACGGTTTGCTAATCGTTGGAGTGATCTGTGGTTGGGAGGAAGAACTGTTGTTACTGTTTGCTGCCTCTATAGTACAAACAATGGATGCTACATGCCAGCTTATTCCTTTACTACTTGTTGTGGTGTGTTTTTGTTTTTAAACCAAGGCTTTATGGATTGCAATGTTTTTGAAGAGGCTTTTACATACTTGAAAACCAGGCACGGGTTATATACTGTACAAATGAGATGATCAAGTAGCCCTTTAGCTCTACGTACACGTATAATGGTGTACTACTTCATATTATGGTATGTTCCAGGCCACAGCAAGCACAAAGAGAAGCCTAGCACAAGTCCGTCAATGAATGCTTTGTTATTGATAACTTCCTTAAGGTGAAATGCTGAAGATTAGTACAACAGAAAAGACCCTGTCACACTCACAAGCCTGGAATGTCTGTCTCGGCTTTCTTCTCCACAACAAGATTCAGCTCTGATGGTAGACAGACATTCCAGGCTTGTAAGTGTGATGGTGCCTTTCCTGTAGTACTAATTGTCACCATTTCAGTTAAGGGAAGTTATTTTTCCTTAACTGCTCAGTACTGTATGTACATATCAATTCTGTGCTAATTACTGTGCAGCATTATATTAATATTTCACAGTAATGTCAAGATGCATGTGAACCTGGGATCTGTAAACTGTTGCTAAGCAACCTTTCCAGATTTCCCCTTTGAAAGGGGTTTGTTGGAATGGTTAAAGCTTTGATTACATAATGCATCCAGTCTCTCGTTGCATGTGAAGGAATGCTCATCATTTTTGCATGTACAGGGTCATGAATTTTTGCAGAAAATAAAATGCCAAACAATTTTTAAAAAATTTTTTTATTGGATGATTCTGGTTTTCACTTGATTATGTTGTCACGAAGGACCCTTGGTTTGCTTTGCATAGTTATGGGCTTGAAACGCCTATATAGCAGGATGGGAGTAGAAAGTGTCGTCTATCACTTACACTAAACTTTTTATGAAGCAATCTGATTTTGATTTTATTCTTTAGCTCTGCAGGGATCACTCTTTTTAGAAATGTGAAGCCTTTAAATATTTTTTTTTTTACATTTATATCCATCTGCCATTTTCTCCCATCATATCTACATGGATAACCTCCGAGTCATTAAAACCGGATTTTATGCATTGAAAAACAATGGGAAAAATAGAACAGTGAATTAGTTTGGTCTTCTGTGCTTTCCCGATACATAATTCTTTGAGGGACGGCCAAGATATGAAGGCACACTTATGTGTTATCTATCGCCTGGAAAGGTTGTGTCTTACTCCAATATTTGGGAAAACAACAAATTGCACAGTAACTGACACAGTAGACCTGTAAGACTGTTCACACACTTTGTAGACTAAAGTTTAATTTTCACATTTTTTTCCTCTCTCTAAGTCACAAACCCTAGATCATTGATTTAGAGCAGGGCTGCACAACATACGGCCCGCGATGACTCTGGCCCGGCGCCAGTTAATTAAATAAATTAAAAAAAAAAAAGTTTAAAAAAAATGGCGGCGATTCATCCCTCCCTCTCCCTCCCAGCCCCCTCCCTCTCCCTCCCAGCCCCCGGGTTTTGCGGTGCGCGGGGGCAGCAGTAGCATGAGGAGGATGCAGTGAGTATTTTTTTCTTCAATAGCAGGCTGCCGGGGAGGTCAGAGCATGCCGGGGGCAGGGCTTAGTACCGGGGAGGAGAGGATGTGCTGAGCTGATCTAAGAGAGAGGGGTGTGTGTGTGTAAAACGGGCTGGTGGGGGGTGGGTGTGAAAAACGGGCTGGTGGGGGGTGGGTGTGAAAAACGGGCTGGTGGGGGGGGGGGGTGGGCTGCTGACATGTGAGGGGGGGGCGGGCTGCTGACATGTGAGGGGGGGTAGGCTGCTGACATGTGAGGGGGGGGTGGGCTGCTGACATGTGAGGGGGGGGTAGGCTGCTGACATGTGGGGGGGGGGTGGGCTGCTGACATGTGAGGGGCAGGGTGGGGAGTGATGTGAGGTGCAGGGGGGGAGAGTCATATTGAAGGGAGGGGGAAAGAGTGTCATATTGAGGGGAGGGGGAGAGTCATATTGAGTGGAGGGGGAGAGAGTGTCATATTGAAGGAAGAGAGACATGGGGGGATGCTGACTTGTGGGGGGGGATGCTGACATGGAATGGGCTGGGGGGATGTGGAGGGGGGTATTGTGTGGGTGAGGGGGAGATGGTGGTATGAGAGATAGATGGGTAGTATCGTAAAGATTGATAGTGAGGGGTTCTGGGGGAGATATGAGGATGAGGATGATGATGAGAGGTGCTGGAGGAGAGATGATGATGATGATGATGATTTAACCCGTGCGGCCCAAATTTTTTTCCTTGGAGCAGTTCGGCCCTTCTCACTTTACGAGTTGGGCAGGCCTGATTTAGAGTTTGTAATCCCAAACCTGACGTGTGTGTGTGTGTGTGTGTGTGTGTGTGTGTGTGTTATAATTAGTTTACGATGTTATCCAATTGCTTAGATAGTTATCAAAGTGTAAATTCTTGACTGGAGTATGAGAGGCTATATGACTCATTTAATTAACCCAGGTAAAAACAGTATTTTACATGTACATTTGGTGAGTCGTATGTGGGCTGCATTGCGTTAAGTGATCAATATAAGATTAGCTCTAATTATACTAATACATATGTACAATATGCTTGTATCTCTATTTTGTAGCAAAATTGGTCTTAAGGGAACACGCATGACTTAATTCAGGCTCCCTTCACATTGTTGCAGTTTTAATATCTTTTTAAATGTGGGATTGCTCCATATGAACTTTGGACAAACTGGTTCCCCTGGGCAGCAAAATCCTTAACCTGTACATCTAATCAGAAGGTTTCTTACCAAAAACATAGGAGCTGCTAGTAATGCCCCACTCTGCCTGTGTGATCTCAGCATTTGAGTATAAATATTCTTCTCTTTGGTGCTTAAGAAAAGTTTCCTTAACCCAGCATCATTTAATGTGCAACACAAGGATCTCTATCTTTCCCTCCCAAGACTCCCAGAGGAAACTTTTTACATGTGGCCTGTATGGACATGCTTGCCTTACATCCAGAGTCCAACTGCAGGGGAATGCATGAGCAGTGTGATTGTATGTTCCTCTTGGTAACACCTCCCCCCTCCCCTCTCACTTGGAAAATTCCTTCATACATCTTCCCCCTGTACCATGATGCCTCCAGAATGCTGTTGGAAGTACAGAAACCGCAAACAAGCTGCCTGTGTTGACAAGGATGTTATCAATGGGTGAATGTTTTGGACTCCTCCACTTCTGAAATACGATTTTAATAATACTGACAGATCTGTGCTTTTATATTTTGTGGGGGGGTTTGCAACCAAGATGGTAATAGTACAATTCCCTGATTTCTGGTTAGGACTCTAATTTTTGTTTTACGGTTTAGGGTTTGTCACAGGGTCAAACATTAGTTGATGATATAATTGTAGTCTGTGAACTGAATACTCTGTAATGCCATTTGGTTTCTTTTGTCACAAATGACAATGGAAATGTTCATGGAAATGTTTGTTGTCATACACCGATACCTAGAAACAAGACATGCTAAGCCATGTTTTCTAGAATCGGGTTTCCAACTTATTAGAAAAATTATATCTAGTGGGCATTAACCTGGTTTGAGATATAGAACAGGCACCTATACCGACGGGGACAGGCAGACCAGCGGGCACCACGATGCAGGAAGAAAGTTTCTGAGGCTGGACTGTGCTGCATACAAAAACCTTTATTGAAAAATGGTTAAAAAGAGGAGGGGAAACATACCCCTGCACCTCTAACGCGTTTCACCCTACAATTGGGCTTTTTCAAAGAGTAACATACTCGTGTCTAGTGAGCTCTGATATACCGGATGTAGACCGGACGTGACGTCACCCAGCCAATGAACTGCCAGTATGCTGCGAACAGCATGATGGGAAACTGAGTCCCTGGCTGGAGGGCGCTCGCGCGGCATACAGGGGCATCAGTGTCATGCGCAGTAGAAATCGAAGGGATTAAAAACAAAGTAAATTCATCTTGCGATCCACATATAGCTATACTAACAATAGATGTTAATTAATTAATTTAATATATGTCTTAAACGGCCGATGACATATATGTGTATGTAATAGTATAAAGAAGAGATTTTTCAATTGGCTATATTTGTAACTATGGATAGCAACTAGAGATAATAATTTTAGGTTAAAAACAAGTAATAGCAAGGGGTAATTATTATTTCCAATAACATGAATCATAATGTTCAAATGAATTCATAACCATATAGTCAGTACATATATGTGGAAAGCTCAAATAATTCCTAATCAATACAAATAGAAAATCTTAATATTACTAACACCAACATGATTCATAGTTAGTTGAGACATGAACGGCAACAATTGTTATACAATTCTCGATCATTGAGAGAATAATTAATATTAATAATGATATTTACATCAACACCAATACGAGTATTGGAGACCTGAATGGATAATGTGTTCTCAAATGATGGGAAAAAAAGGGAAGGGGGGGAGGGGAGGGGGGGGGGAGGGGAGTGAATGGGGGGGGGGGGAGGGGGGAATTGTGGGGAAAACATGGTAGGAGGATTGGAACACAACTTGCTTATATGATCCAGAGTATATATTAAATAATTATTATTTTTATATCCCCCCTCCCTCTCCCCATTCACTCCCCTCCCCCCCCCCCCTTCCCTTTTTTTCCCATCATTTGAGAACACATTATCCATTCAGGTCTCCAATACTCGTATTGGTGTTGATGTAAATATCATTATTAATATTAATTATTCTCTCAATGATCGAGAATTGTATAACAATTGTTGCCGTTCATGTCTCAACTTTAACTATGAATCATGTTGGTGTTAGTAATATTAAGATTTTCTATTTGTATTGATTAGGAATTATTTGAGCTTTCCACATATATGTACTGACTATATGGTTATGAATTCATTTGAACATTATGATTCATGTTATTGGAAATAATAATTACCCCTTGCTATTACTTGTTTTTAACCTAAAATTATTATCTCTAGTTGCTATCCATAGTTACAAATATAGCCAATTGAATAATCTCTTCTTTATACTATTACATACACATATATGTCATCGGCCGTTTAAGACATATATTAAATTAATTAATTAACATCTATTGTTAGTATAGCTATATGTGGATCGCAAGATGAATTTACTTTGTTTTTAATCCCTTCGATTTCTACTGCGCATGACACTGATGCCCCTGTATGCCGCGCGAGCGCCCTCCAGCCAGGGACTCAGTTTCCCATCATGCTGTTCGCAGCATACTGGCAGTTCATTGGCTGGGTGACGTCACGTCCGGTCTACATCCGGTATATCAGAGCTCACTAGACACGAGTATGTTACTCTTTGAAAAAGCCCAATTGTAGGGTGAAACGCGTTAGAGGTGCAGGGGTATGTTTCCCCTCCTCTTTTTAACCATTTTTCAATAAAGGTTTTTGTATGCAGCACAGTCCAGCCTCAGAAACTTTCTTCCTGCATCGTGGTGCCCGCTGGTCTGCCTGTCCCCGTCGGTATAGGTGCCTGTTCTACTTTCCAAAACAGCAAAGGAGCACACAGAGCCAGGTGTATCGTGTAATACGTGAGTACTTTATTGCTGCTGTATGAGAGCTGCCCCAGGCATTCAGGGTCTTTATAGCTTAGGCTGACAGAGAGGTCTGGAGGGGTTTCAAGACTCCCCCTTACAACTCTCTATGCTACTGCTAGACCGTTTGCCATCTAGGGGCTAATATACATAGCCTCGAGCATGCATTCACCACACCACGTGACCTGGTCTCTTAAGCAGAAAGATTTTTATAACATTTAAAATAGTGGGTTATAAGCTCTGTAGCATTGGTTAATTGGGGCTTCAACCACAGTATGGTTTGAGATATAGTACTACAGTACATTAGACCTTCACCTTCCTTCCAATGGTTTAATTAACTATGCTGAACAGTAGTATTCCCCCATGAGTGCTGTGACTAATTTTTGGGGAAATTATTTCCAAATAATGCAAATAAAAATATCACTTGTGGTGCATTTGCATGTCTCAGACAGGTTTGCAACCCTGTCTTATCTCATTATCACTTAGCAGACACTGCCACCACTGCAGCCAGGGATGTCATTACCCAGAATTCCTGGCTGCAGTGGTGGCAGTGCCTGCTAAGCTATAGTGAGGTAAGACAGGGTTGCAAACCTGTCTGAGACATGCGAATGCACCACAAGTGGTATTTATATTTACTGTACGATGTACACTTTTTTATTGTGGCAAAAATAAAAAAAACTTTTTTAAAGCTGCCGTTTGTATTGATGCACATATTAAAGGGGAGAAAGAAACAATCAACACAATAAGTAATTAGCTAGGTTGCCTATCTGTGATCGATCAGTGAAGATTTGGCTTGGGGGTTCAATAAATGGCTGTAATGTTCTGTGGGGAAGATCATGTTGCCAGGCAGACACTAGATACAATTGGTACACTGCTAGATAGAGGGCAGGGCTCAAAAAGGGGTGTGCAAGAGCCAAAAGAGGGCAGAGATGTGACTTTGTAAATGGTTGCTATAGAAACGAAAAATGCTACAAGTATTTTCTAAGTACGGAACTGATTTTATTAAGAAATACACACATGTAGGATAATGCTTGGTCTGACACTTTAATGTTCAAATATTGCAGCTATTTATGGTCATTATTATGGTTCCAGTGCTGAGCTTCTGTCCCCTAGAGAGCAGAGTTTGTACAAAGAGATGTGCAAGGATTTCAACCTCTTTGTTTAATGCTAAACTATGTAATAATTAATATCTAAATGCTCTCTCCTATAACATTTTCCCCATTCAGTCATTACTTTTCAGGAAAAGTGTCACTTTCTGCATTTTGTATTCATATGCTCTAATCCTCTGCATCCTTGTTTGGCAACGTGGAAATTGTATGTTTTGGCTCTGACATGCGCAGTTTAAAATAAAAAAATAAAATAAATTCCATGCCTGTAACAAAAAAGCTGATAGTAATGGCTCTCCTCTCGAAATTCACTTCTGAATTTTTGATAGACCATGTGACTGCGTAATGCTAAAGACCCCAACAGTAGAATGAATGAATAACCAGATACTTGTAGGGGGGACCCCTAAACATAAACTTGATAGAAGACAGGTACTGGGTTGAAGTCCCGGATGGTAAGCTCACTAATAAGTGACGCTGTTGTTAACAATAACACCAGGAAGATTGAGCATTATAACACCCTTTAGCGTACCAATTGTCTAAATAAAGTCCTGAACAGGAAAACATGTAGCAAGCGATTGATTCACTCTGAGTGCTGCACAGTCCATGCGATCCAAAGGGCTCTCAATTGCCCTGTTTTTCCATGACCAATAAATAATCTTTTTATGGGATACGCACCCTCCTTTCTACTTTTTGATGTCTACAGTAGTGCTCTTCCAGTTTTTCTCCTTCTCTACTGTATTTTTGATAACCTGAAATTCTTTGTGATAAAATTGGGAATTTAAAATGTTTAACAAATACAGTTCTGAAATATTATGAGCAAATTAGAATTGTTGAGCATATAAGCAGTGAAACTATGGCTGCAAGACTGGGTAGAAAATGTTACTTCATAGTTTTTGTGTTCATTGGTTTATTCATGAGTTTTTTTTAGTAGTTTGAAAGCCACCACAACTGTACAATCGGTCCTCTTTGCCTTCTGCCATTTACGATTTTGGACTTTTTTGGTGTGTGCGCGACAAGACATGGAAATAATTACTTGGAAACTATAGACCAAGGAGTCCAAGACACAGTATGTGTAATTGGTATGTTAAAAAATCACGTTTGAGACTTGCTTAGACGAGCAGGTATCGCCAGAGGCATCTAAAATACCAACATTGCCAATGTTTACTTAAACCCTTTACTTCTTGATGGGCCAGGATCACTCTAACCATCCCTAACTCTGCCATTATTGGAATATTTACAGGCTGCCCTGCATTCTAACAAATAACACATCATTGTGGATCACTGGTTCCTCATCTTTGACTGTCAGCCGTTTGCTCTGGAGAATACTTCCGTTACCCATGATTATTAACCATGCTTCCGTTACTCATGCTGTAGTGGTGAGTTAAGTTCACAGACCTATGGCTAAAAATACAACTATATCACGTTTGTGGCTTTTAGCTGTAAGATACAGATGTCCGCTTCATTACTTAAATTCAAATCTGTTTTTTTATTTTGGAGTGTTGGTCTGATCAGTTATGTTTTTTTTTATAGCATTGAATCAAAATTCCCTGGATCAATTACTGTGCTAAGAACTAAAAGCTTCAACTCTTGGACTTTCAAAGTCCATTGCCTTTTGTCATCTCTATTAAACCAGTAAGATGATGGTTTTTGTGCTGGTCTTCAGTTTTAAAGTAGGTGCTCATCAAACCTTTGCCATTTAGCGCTGTGTGGCTAAACATATTTGAAGTGGCACAGACAAGAATGAGTAGTATATTGGCGTTTAAAAGTGGAATCCCATTTAAAACCAGAATGAACTGATGTCGGTGACAGATATTCTTCATATTTTGGTACTTATAAGTACAGTATTTTAACATAAAATTTTCTTTTGGCAACCACAAGTTTGCGCTGTGACAGCAATCTTGTTTTGTAACCCCCTCGGTAATAGGGTATATAGATGCCCCCTCCATGGCTGAAGACCAGTTGGGAAAGAGAGCAGTGACGAGGGAGATGTAAAGTGGGGTAAAGAAAGGCATTACACAAGCCCTCCACTTCCGCTGGCAATGTTTCTAAATGTCATGAGAAGCGGAGAAAGGCGCTGTGCTTGCGGACATCCCGGTCACCTACTCACACCAGTAGCTAGTTGTAAATTTATTTTTCAGTTCATGGTATTATGTTGTGTTTTTTATTTATTTATTCTCATCAGTCCTATTGGGGGACTGTTCTGTTTTTAATATATAAAAGCATACTGCTTCTTTTTGTTGTGCTGCATTGTTAGCTCCCTTGGGGGAGGCACACTATAGGACTGTGCAGTTCTCCCGCCGGCAGCAGCAAGAGACCCGCAGTTACATTTAAACGCAGAAGACTGCGTGAGCACGGCTATCCTTGCATTTTCTCATCACAAACTTGATTGAGAGATGTCTGTTTTAATGTACCACTACCAGTAAGACCAGTTAGGCTGTTTGGTCCTTTGTGGAACTGCACCTTTCCACTTAGAACCACATGTTGGAATTGTAGTGTAGTAAATACAAATGGCACTTATGGTTATATTTGCATGTCTGACAGGTCTGTACCGTGGAGGGTTTTTGTCACTTTAAAAAAAAAAAAATAATAATTTCCCCCACATAACTATTTTTAATATTTAGTTATAGTATACGGAAAGAACTGACCTGTAACTGTTTTATTTGCCATTTTCAACAGCTGTTTCCCAAATTAAGATATATATATATATATTTGGTTTGTAAATGTTTACCCAAACGCCTCACTGGAAAATCTAAGCTTAGCAACGTATCACAGAATATTCATGTTCTGGGCCCACAATTTACTGAGAACAGAAAACGGGAAGAAGCCCTGATCCCTCTACTATGTCCCGTCCCCCAAAAATAGAACCACATTACCTGTTAAAATAAAACTGAACTCTTTAGTTTTTTCTATTTAAAAAAAAAAAAAAAATGTATGCATACAAATGTCAAAAATAAAGGAAATTTAAAAAAAAGCAATCCTTGACAAAGCACAGGCGAAACGCGCATCAGGAGTCGTACATCATTCTCTGACAGCACTCTGCCCGGTGGAAGTTCTGGAGGGAGGGGGGCGGTGGACCGCTTCAGTGCTTACTAGGCTTTTCTTTCCCTGCTCCCCTATATAGAGTTTTTTTTATTCCACATGAATCTTTTGAGTTGATGTCTGTAGCTGCTGCTGTGTAGGAAAGTGAGCACACTGAAGTATGTGTGAGAGCTCAGTCAGTCTGGTTTAATTTTTTTTTTTTTTTTTAATTCTCCCCCGTTCACCTGGTATCTCCTGACAGATTAACATAGGAACATATCCTTTTGGATATGGGGATGTGATTGGGGTAAGCCTTTGTCCCATGTGTGGCTGTAATATTTTTATTTATTTTCTGGGCTGAGTTTGCAAAAATATATTTTACAAAGTAGTGTGTTTAATTATCTCCAAACATAGAATTGCTGAATTTCACCATGTATAATTTGATTAGGATAATGACGTTATTAGCACAACTCTCTCTCTCTCTATCTATCTATATATATATAATTTTTTTTTTTTTTTTTTACTGGTTTGTTGATGGTACACCTTGAACGAGGTAAAAAAGATATGCGAATCCCTGCATTTTCAGTGCTTGCAATATCATAGGACATGTTGTTATGCTGGGGGCTGGTTGGGTGAATCAGGTAGATCTTGGAACAGAAGGGATACATCTGAAAGATGCATGTATTTTTCAGAAGTTATATTGAGTCACAAGGTGCATATATGGAAAGAGCTGGCATTATGACGGAGTGAGAGCCTTATCCTCTCATAAAACACAGCCAGATTAAGACAGTGAGCACTGCGGCAGATTCGTGGTGCTATTTCACAGACCTATTTGATTTTCCTGTGAAGAGCTGTTGCCATCTCTACCCATATTGAGCATTTTTTTTTTTAGTATAGATGGGTTCCTGGTCTGCTTTTTGCACACTGCACTTGTAATGGTGCAGATTCCAAGCTCCTGCAGGAATACTTGAACACAAGGTATCTTTATCGTAACATTTCAGCGACTGCTGCCAAGCTTGCGCAGAGATGTTTACAGTCCTAGTACTGGTTGCTTTCTGGCAATTGAAGAGCTCTGGCTGTAGAAGATAGTGGGCCAAGTTTGTAATGAGATGTAAAGTACAACACCTTAATTCTTCTTAGGAACAAAGACGTCCTCTGTGCTATTTTTACAGAGCCGGCTGTGGAAGGATCTGTGCGCGCTCTCCACTGCCTGAGCTGGATTTTTAAGCTTCTGCTATCTTGGAACGAGAAAACAAAGGTAATGTATACATTTTATCGAAGTAAGCTATGCAAGAAGAGGCACTATATTTCAGTTGACTTGAAGGAAATCAGGTGTGGTAACAATATATATTTTTTATAGTTTTTCTCAATGCATATCTGCTTGCAATACAATCCTGCGTAGAATAACCCATCTTGTTGGGCTAGTGTTTTGGATTCTTTCTTGGATACGCTGCATGTGCATTCCCAAAGGCAGAACCACATTTTAAGACTGATTGTAAGATTAACTATAATTACATTTTTATTGTAAGATTGCATGTTTTGAAGCACTAAAGCAAACCTCTTTAGTTTTGTTTGTTTTTTAAAGTTATGTAGATTTGAGGCATATTATCTATTGTCCAGATCAGATCACCAGGTACCCCTAAGTACCAGATCAGGTACCCCTAACTACCAGATCAGATCACCAGGTACCCCTAACTACCAGATCAGATCACCAGGTACCCCTAACTACCAGATCAGATCACCAGGTACCCCTAACTACCAGATCAGATCACCAGGTACCCCTAACTACCAGATCAGATCACCAGGTACCCCTAACTACCAGATCAGATCACCAGGTACCCCTAACTACCAGATCAGATCACCAGGTACCCCTAACTACCAGATCAGATCACCAGGTACCCCTAACTACCAGATCAGATCACTAGGTACCCCTAACTACCAGATCAGATCACCAGGTACCCCTAACTACCAGATCAGATCACCAGGTACCCCTTTCAGTTTGTTGCATTTCATGCAAGATCCTAAAGATGTAGCAGTTGATATTGCCCAGGTGCAGCAACATGTTATCCTGTCCCGTGATCATGCGCAGCTAATTGTTTCACAATGGTGACTGCCCATGCAACACTAAAGCACAAACAGCTACTTCTGTGTTGTGTTTATTTTTTTTAAATAAGTTGTGTATTAGGTCATATTTAATGCATATTCCCCCCCACTCCTTATGCTTTTTTTAATGTGTAGTGCTTTTTTGGGCTACTATAGCAACCATTGGGAAGCCACAGCACTTTCTTTGTAAATTGGCGGCCATATTGCATGCCCTAGGAAGTGAGATCTTCCCAGATGGATCACGGGAGAAAGCATCGATCGTAAGCTTAGATAGTTGCATTGCCGTAAATCTAAGGGACTGCTACATCAAAAAAACAGAGGCAACGCCCTCTTAAAGCAGAATTTCTGATTTTACTCGATTAAAAACTCTTAAGTCTACAAGGTTACAGATGATCTGAATGAGTGATATTTAAGGTAGGAGACACAAGGCTTATGGAAATTCCCATAACCTGCTGAATCTACTGATTCTCACCTACTCTGGTTTTGAGATTTGCTGTTAAAATTGCAATTTGTTAGTGGTGAAAAGGGACTCTCCCTCCCAGATCTTGAGGAGCTTGAAATGATTGTGGTTTGTTTTATACTCTGTTGGCGTGGCTGTTAACATGATGATTTGTGCATAGGGTTTATTGGCAGGTTCCAGTATCTTTCAGGACTATTGGATGAGTGTCCATGCCTTGTGCGATGAAAGCTGCCTTTAGGGAGGATTTCAGGTGGCATGCTAAATATCCTTCCCAGGCACCCATCTCATGATCACATGCTTATGTGCTGAGCAGGCATTCACTTTTCAAAGAGGTGTATTAAAATATGATTTGAATTAAAGGCATTTTATTCAAAGGGCTGCAATTGTAACAGGATCACAAGTTAAGATTAACTTGCATTTCACCAGCAACAGAACCAATATTTAATTTTTAATTTTTTTTTAAAGATATATACTCATACGCTGTGATAATTTAACACTTTCATGGCAGGTACAGTAGAGACGTAAAAGAGGCTTGCTTATATATTTTTAAAAGGTTGTAAAGGAATGTTGATTACTAACAAATGCAGAATATTGATATATGTTGGTAATCTGATATTTACTTAACCCCTTCAGTACCAGAGGGTCATGCCACCTCCGTGACCACCTTCCAGAGTTTGTGCCATCGGACTTGCCCCTCAAGTCTGATACACAATCGTAGAGCACCGATCGCGCACTGAAGGGGTTAAGTGAGACTTTTTTTTTTCCTCAAATATAATTACTAAATGTTTTGTTTTATGTTTTTTGTTCCTGTCCTCTGCTCAATATAAATGGGTATTGTACTAAGTAAGGATTTGGCAAGAAATGTAACTAGATGGTCAGGTGTACTTTGAATTTCCGTTACCTGAACAGGAATACTCTAATCCAAACTATTTTTTAATATTACAAACTATAAAATAGATGTTCTGATGAAAAAGTAATTTCCTTTGTATGAAAGTTTGGGCTCTGTGTGCTTTTTTTTTTTTTTGGCTGTGACTTGGATCTGTGTTACTTAGATCGGCTTGTGATGTGTAACGAATGGATGTTCTGCAGGCCCCAGAGTCTGTAAAACTGTGGGACTTCTGTACTTGTTGTTCTGTGTGGTGAAGCAACGTGTTAAGTTGTATGACAGTTATTTTTAAAGAGCTCTGCCAGTATGTGCAGCACTTAGTGTGGGTGACAGTACTGGTAAAACAAGTCCTTAACGATTTCAACCCAATCCCACCCCCAACCCCCCCCCCCCCCCCCTATTATTTTTTTTGTATGGTCCCAGAACTTTTATAATGAACTTTGTTCTTTCACTAGACCTTTTACAAATGAGGCGTATAATACCTTGTTCAGTAAGTATGGTAGCTTTTGGCATTGGAAATATAATATATTATATAGCTATATACCTTTTATATAATGCATTTTATGTTTCTCTGAAATGTGCCCCAAAAAAGTGCAGCTTAAACCCCCAGCACCTAACAGAAATTATCCTATTGATCACCCTACAGAAGAGCGGGTGAACTGTGGGGTTTGTGCTGCTTCTAGCCTGTACATCTAGGAAAACTAAGCCTTTTCCGATATGTAAATGTAGTCCCCATCACTGGGACGCATAACTCCATGTCAAATCTAGTGAAGCTGGCCTGTTCTTTTCAGTACAAAGCCACTACTCGCCCTCTCACTAACAAAAATAAATTATATGTTCAGTATAGGGCTAATCAATGTGGCACACAATAATTTATCACAGTATCTTGTGAGCTGTATAAAACATCCAATCAATTTGGCAAATCTCGGAAGTCAATTGAAATTTCCGTGCTTTAGTGCCCAGATCAACAGTATCTCCATTTAATAATTATCCCCCAAATGTCCTAAACCAAGCTGTTTTTTATGCCCTAATTTTCTAACTCTTTGATGCTGGATATTGAAGCCTCTCATTCAGTGTGAGCCTCAGCATTGTTTGTTTTAAGTTTTCATGATCCTCATTCGACATGAAGACAAGCTTTGGAGTGGACACTTCTCGAATTGAAATGGACAAAATTCAGTTTCAGGGGATCACAGATACTGTACCAAGTACTTCCTTTTTTCCTGTAAAATGGTGGATTGGATCCTACAAGTGAGATTTGGCATTTTAAAGCCATAATTCTGATTTCCTGTATCACAATTTTGTTTATAACGCGCCAAGATATTCAGTAGTGGAGTACAATTTGGTTTGAAGGGAAAAATAAACCTTTATATACCTTGTTCCAGTAGGTAAGGAGGGCCCTGCTCCAAGGAACATACAATCTATAAGGAAGGGCAAGGGGAGACAGAGTACGAGGGGATAAGAAGGTTGGTGTTTTTTTGGATTATGCACAGCAGCTGTAACATCAGCAAACGACTGACACCCTTTGGCTGTGGCGACCCAGATGTAGGCTAAAGAGGTTCTGAATGAATTCAGCCGTGCTATGCAAGTCCTGTAGTCCAGAGCAATAAAAATTGCAAAGCGCAGGACTGGCACAACACGTTGCAAGCAATCGCAGATGTTAACCCTTAGCACGCTGTTTCTGTGCAAAAGGAACCCTTTCAGACGCTTTTATGTTTTTGATTTTGCACAGCAGTTCTAACATCAGCAAATGGAATACACCCTTTGTCTGCCGCCTTTTTGGAGGCGACGCAGAAGTAGGCTGAACAGATGATTCCTTGATCAAAACTCGTATGCAAAGCATCTGTAACCATAAAGATTTCAATGAATGACACTGAAGGTGAACCGGGTTCCAGCGCCGTGTCCGGGTAGTTTCCGGTTAGGGAAAATTTGGCCGGGTACCCGGTACATCTCATTTTAATGGGATGACTGTTGTGTGATGGAAACAATTTTGATGCGATGAGATATAATTTTCAAGATCAGTTTTACTTGTGTGGCAGAGGTCATAATGTCAATCTGTATTGGGAGATACTAAAGGCTTTCTTTACTTATGTACAGGAAGTGTAAATATGGTGAGGACTGAGCATGTTTTTTTTTTTTCCCCTATACCCCCCCCCTCCACTCCAAGACATGTTTCTTTATTGTAAAGTTTTTCTTCAAAGGCAAAATCAATACTTCATAAGTGGTGTAATAACACTGCACTTGAATGTGTTATTCAAACTCTGCATACCTTTCCAGTTGCAACATCTGAAAAGTAACAAGGCCAGAAGTGTGTTTGTGGTTGAGAACTGCTGGGAGAATTTGTATTTATTTGCTTTAACTTTCCAGTTTGTCCCACTTTTTTGTTTTCTTTCTGTCCCAGTTGTTGTTTTGTTCCATTGTTGAATTTTCGCAGTATTGTCTCACACCTTGTGGCACTTCATGTATCCTTTAAGCTGATTTTCAATGGTTCCTTAGCTCAGCGGTGCGCAAACTGGGGGGGTGCCCCTTTGAGGGGGCACGAGATTTGCTGCGTGGGGTTTACAGAGGCCCCGCGCGCTTCACGAAGGCACTTTAATTTAAGTGCCGGGGGAGATGCAGGGCCTCTGTAAGCCTTTACTTACCTTGGCTCCGGCGGCTTCCTTCCCGCGTCGTCATGGCAACGCGGCATCGAGGTCGTGACGGCACGTTTCTATGGCAACGTGACATCATGACGCCGGGACGGAGGTAAGTGAGGGTGAGGGGGGGGCGCAAGAGTGTGGAGACTGTCGGCAGGGGGGCGCAAACTTTTTTCCCTGCCTTAGCTGATTACTTGACCAACTGCTTTTATTTTCTTAGGGATGTTTTTATATGCTGTATTTATTGTGGTTCAATTAATTCACTTTCAGTGTGTCTTCAGTTTAAATCCTAGTATCTGGTCTCCTTTGTGACCTGGGACAAGTCACTTGATTTACCTCCCTGTGGCCAAAACACCAGACATGGATTGTAAGCTCTGTATACATAGTCATTAGAAGAAGGAAAAAAAGAAATCTCTAGTTGGAAATCACAGAAATGTATTATTCGTCTTATGAGAGGGAACACCAAACATTTAAAAATTGGTCAAAACACCATGAGATTGCAAGCAGATTGTCACGTGTGCTCACCACAAACTGGACTAGACTGCGGGGCTGAGGTGGGGATGTATATAACCGACGCCCTGCAACCACGGGACAAGGTCCGGAATGCGTAGTCTGAGTCGTAGAGCTGGGTCAGGGTAGGAGAGTTCGGGTATGTCGTGGTCCGGGGTTGGAGAGAGAAGAGTAGTCTATCTGTAAGACGTGGTCAAGGAGAGGAGAGAGCGGGAATCCGATGGCAAGCCGAAGTCCAGGGGCACAGAAGAGACAAGTCCAGAAACGAGCAGGGGTCACAACGCAGGTCAGGCAAGGCACTAGAACAGGCAAGATAACACAGCAGCGAGCATAGCACATAAACCTAAGTTTATGCTCCGCAATGTGCACCGGAATCAGGAAGGTAAATAAAGGGAGTGAGAACCAATCCGGAGGCTGCAGACAGTGAGGTCAGGCACAGGCTGTGAGCCGATAGGAGAGGAGATTGGCTGCAGATGAAGCAGCGGAAACCCTTCCTGGTATCAGCTGGCATGCAGGTGGGGTGAGTGCGTCGCCAGTGAGTGCAGGCACTGTGTGGGGAGCGCGCCTCTGTGTGTTTTGGCTGGCGCAGACGGGGGTCGGCGGGCGCCGCAGGCACCCGCATACCGCGTCAGGTGGGCCGAGCCTAGCCGCGATTCTAACACAGATTTGCAATTGTAGTAAAAAGAATTGGAAGGATTAAGAACTTTAGTGCATTAAGAGATGGCACATTAACCTCTCCTTTGCCAGTGCCATTTTGTTGTGGTCCCCTTGGGCAACGCTTCCTTGTTTGCTTTAGGCTGAGATTATGCAGCCTGTGTGACCTCGCGCATAGCCTCTTGCAGCCCCAGCGATCTGTGGATATGGCTGCAGGAGAATGGGAAACAGAAATACAGACCGGCGCCTTGGAAAATAAAGTCCAACAAAAATCCAGAGCTTCTTTGTTCTCGTGTTTTAGATTAATTTTATTTTTATCACATTGAGTATACACATATATTTTATGCATTATATTTAACCGCTTTTTCCAGCACTTTTTCTTTTTTCTGGTGCAGGAGAATGGGGAGACTATCTGGAGGCGTGGCGGACGCATCACAAAGCTGGTTCGCCCTCATTGGCTGAGCCAGCTCACGTAACGCAGCAGCGCATGAAAAGACAATTTTTGTTTGTTGTTGTCTTTCCTTTGGCTGAACCGCGGCTGTGACGTGGCCAGCACTCTGTCGCCACAAGAAAAAACAAAATCCTTGTCTTTATAAAATGTGCTTGTGCATTGTGCCAGGGCGCGCAGGCAGCTACTGGGGCCGACCCATAGAGTATTTTTTATATGTATAAAAATACAAAAGCAACAAACAAATGTGAAAATATACTATTTTACATCTTCTTTACACTGTATACAGAAAATGTTAACACACTTATATCTGAACACCTGCCCATCGTGTCTCCCAGGACTTAATGTCCCCATAGAGGGTCGTACCTTGTGTGCGCCGTCGCGGCCACTGGAGACCTAGCCTTAGATGGCGTCAATATTTCGGATTGTAAAAAGTACCTATATCTGGGCAAAGTGTTTCAGTCTTATGAGTCAGAGGTTTACGAGAACACATGAGAAGATATCTTTGGACATTGCACACCAGATATGGGTTGATCCTGTGTTGAGAACTGTTCATAAAGAATTATACAAGCTTGATTATTCTGCACAGAAATGACCTGTTGTGAGATGGTTATCAGTGAGTTCACTGTGGGTTGATTGGGATAATGGGCTCAATGTCATCTGTCTAGACCTTACTCAATTGAGGAATGGAACCTGTTTGTCTAAATCAAATTAACAAAAATCCAACCTTATACCAGCTCTAAAAATATGCTTGCCTTTTTATGCTGTTTACAAAACTGATCTTTTGACGTTTGTGCAATGCATAAATGATTGGTCGTTTTTTGAATTTTCTGAAGTATACTTTATCTCTCCAGAATAAAAACTTAAAGCGGAGCAGCTAAAATGGTACTTATTAATTTTTAGGTGTGAAGTAATAAGCAAACATGCACCAAGTGTATTTTTTTTAATGCATTTGGATGCAGCGGTCTGCTCTGATTTTTGACTTTAAAAAAAAAATTTTTTTAAATGGTACGCTTGACTAAATCTATTCATTAAGGAGATATAAGCAGTTTAAATATTTTGTCTTGTGTCAAAATGGGTGTTTCCTCAGAGCCTAGCTCCAGAAGCTAGAGATTAAAAAAAAAAAAAAAAAAAAAATCTGTCTTGTAGACATTATTCATGAGTAAGGACCAGTTGGGCCAAGATCAGAGACAAAAATAATGTTTTCAGCGATTTGGCAAGCACTCCACTCAGCACCGATACTGCAACAGACTTCTAAACGAATCATACCTTTTTGTTGGGACCTGTAGTTGGACTTTTTTTTTTCCTTCTGCAATGTTTTCAAATGTTGTTTTTCTTCAATGTGTGTATTAAAGACTTTGTTTCTCAGATGACTTCTAACATGCTCTACTAGTTTTGAATTCTCAGGCCCCTTTCCCCCACCATGCCAGTGATTGGTAACCTTGCAATTGCCACTTGAAAAAAACCTTGATTCTTCAACCCATTTGAACTTCTTCTAGCATCAAAACCTAATCACTTGAATGTGGACCAGTGTCTTGCATTGGTAGAATTATTGTGCCTGGTCAAGTGTGCAATGTTGGGCGTTGAAACAATTAAGTGTGAAAGTTTTGTGGTAAACTAAGCCAAGGTTTTTCTCGGGGTTACATACATTTATGAGGGTTTTTTTTGTATTGAGGATTTACCGAAATAAAGTTCTGTCCAAAAAATGTGCTCCCTGTTCTCTGCAAGCGATGTTGACCATAACTTCTTCACCTTTGTGTTTCTTTTTGACCCATTTCAGCCTTTTTCTTTTTAGATCATACATTTTTTGTCCCCCACAAGGAATTATGGAGCCAGTGTTCTAGGCGCAGTGAGTGCTCTGTGTTAGTCGATCACTGAAATGTTTCCTCCGTTTAAATCTCTCTAACTCGAAAACGTGAAATGTTAATTCAATTTTATTAATGAATATGTAATTACAGTGTGCATAATGTTGGAAATGGCAGTTCTGTGCTTGTCTATTGAATTATATACTTAAAGCTTGTCTTTCCCTTATTAACTAACAATTTGCTATTGATGGATGAAACATATTTATGGCTTACAGTGCTTCTAATTGTGATACAAGGTTTGAGTTAGATTTCACTCACTTTGGGCGAGCCAACAATATGGTGCTGCCAATGATTAAAGAATCTGTGGCTCGTATGGTGGCAATCCTTTCAGATTCTCAACTTTCTTTTTTTTAAGTTGGTGTCACCCCCTTTTTGTAATCTATGTGATCTCTTTTTTAAAATGTATTTTTAATGTGATTTTTATTTATTTTTTAAATACCCTTTTATTTCCTGTTGCTTACAACACGAGTTTATTAACTTTAGATGTATTCCTGCACCAAATCAACTTTGAACTCTACCTATCATGTAGATGGTTCGTTTATGGTATTTCCCATTTTCTAGAACCCCAACCCCCCCCCCCCCCGTGCTTCCCACCAATGCTTAAAACAAAGGAACAAAAAAATATAACCCTAGTTGGAGCTGTTCATTTAAGGCTTGCCACTGTTTCAGTGAGACATAGTTTGCTATTCTCCCAGAATTCACTGCTTGCCTGTTTGTTGGTTTTCCATCCCAAGTGAGGACAATTACATCATCCCTGTTAATAGGGATTTTCAGAGGGACTTTCTTTTATTGAGGTCCCTGCTCAATATGCAGTGAAAACACTTATTCATGGGAGTGAAACTCTGCGCTGAATTCAAATGAATGGAGCTTAGAGCTTCACACACAGAAGAGTCTTCACAGCATATTGAACAGGGGTCTTAATGGGTACAAGGGATATCGTTTTAATCGGTAAGGGAAAAAAAATAATAAAAAAATAACATTTTTAAATAAAATGTCAAATGTTATCTTAAAAAAACAAAAAAAAAAAAACACTTGCCAATCGCTTACTAATTTACGTCCTTTAGTCCCTGTGTGTGTTATATAATATACTGTGCTCATTTGCATGCCATTACCCAGAATCCCTGGCTCCTATGAATGCATTGTACCCTAAGGGATGAGGCAAGGTTGCAGATCTGTCAGATGTGAACATGCTAAGTGCTATTTTTATTTGCTGTATAATATATATAATTTGTGACTAGTTCAATAGCTTTCACAGCACTGTTTTTTATTTTTTTTTAACCAGAGCAAATTGTGCATGGTACTAGAGCATGTCCACTGTAACAATGTGTGATTTATGTTGTACTAATCATAAATAGTTCAGCATTTTCATTTCTGGCAGCAATTCCCTGGCATCACTACAAAGCGGAAGCCAATCCCCGTAAGACCCAGTTATTGTTCCTAGTGTCTGCTTCTTCGGGTGATCTAAAGCAGGAGTTGGGATATTATCGTATTTATTTAAAGGAGCAAAGTGTGTGTGTGTGTCTCTAGCGTAGACTTGCTGCAATACGTGCTGCCGGTATCTCCAGCATGTTTAATGGTTCTGCATCACACAGGCCATTAGAAAGCCTCAACGGGCGACTATCGGCCTGCGTGACAACGGAAGTTTTATTTTCCATATTGCATACCCAGTCGGGGATGCTACTGGCATGATCTATGTAAGTAAATAACACAGGAAGCAGTGGGTTCCTGTAGCTTAAATAAACGTGGTTCCACTTCAGAGACCCCCAGTTTCCTACCTAATAAGGCAAAAACACTGTGCCGAAATGCAAATTTTAACAAATCCTGTTATGATCATGAGACCAACCTATTTTTTAAATTTTGTTTTATATATTGAATTTTTTTTTGTAATGTATGTTTCCAACAATAGAATTGCTGAATTTCACCATAACCAGGGTTAATACACAGCGATCTAGCTTATTCATTTTTTCCTATGCATGATCCCTCAAATCAATATTTACCCTCAATCCGTCAGTCACATTTGTAAAACTACACCCACCTGTGACATGTATATGTTGCCTGGGCTAATAGATGCAGCTAATTGGCTGACTCACCTGTGCACAGGTCCCTCAAATGAATAGTACTTAACCTCACGGTCACAATAGCCATCTTTACGCTTCCACCACCACCAAAGAAATATCAAATATGTAATTTGAGTCTTATGGTCCCTGTTTGCTATGAAAACTATCCACTTAGCACACACCTGTTTATAGCAAAATATGTCAGAAAATGCAAATTACAAAGCGTGCCACAGTTCAAATCAGAGCCCAAAGTGTTACTTGTTAAAGGTTCACTTTAATGTACAAAAATACAGTGCTTAGGTTACAGAAACAATACATGAATATACAGTTATAATAAATGCAGACCGTTTCATCTAAATAAAAAGGATGAACGAATCCAATTTACGTTATCTAACATTGATCTTCTCTTTTCCCAAAGGGTCTGTAGTTGAAATGTGAGATTTCACATGCTCCAGCATGGACACTCCTTTGAAATCGAATTTCATAACTCTTATCGGGTTTATATTTATTGAAACACTGCACTTCCTCTCATCAATCTCTGGCACTTTAGCGATTTTAAGAAAAGAAAAAAAAAAACCTTGACTTTTTGAAACTTTGCCTCAATATATAAAATGTCATAAATGTGTTTCTATAATACTTGGACAAACGCCATATTCACTGTTGCGTCTGTGTACTTGTATGCACGCCTGTATATGATGCGACAACCTAACTTCTGTTTTTGCATGAGAACAGATATTTGTCCTGTGCACCTTCTAATCATGAAGTGTTTGGCATCATTTGATTTGTCTCATTGCAACTGTTACAAATATTTGTTATTCTTGTGAATTGCTGTCAGACACAGGCTATCTGTAGATACAGATACATTTAGTGTTTACACACTTTTGGACTGATGTCTTGGCCACACACCCTGATACTCCACAAATCATCAGGTTTCCATTTATTCTAGTGTCAGGACAGCCATATTTCAATCCCCCACTTACAAAACCAGATATCTTTTTATCCATAGATCAGCACATAAAACTAGGCATGGACAGCGGTTTATCCTGCCATAAAACAATTCATGTATGTGAAGACCATTTATAATCGACATGAACCTCTGAAGTGCCTGATTGATAAATATACGGAATATCTCATGATAGGATATAGTCATTATTATATCTATCCATCTCTGGGATCTGACTGCAAACCTAAAACAGCTGCTGTATTTTAGTGTTCTAATATATTTAAGGTGAATTCTAAACAAAAATACAGATTATACCGTACCTTGCAGCAACTGTTTTTGAGAAGTGGTGTCGTTACCAAAGCTCTGCACTGATTATCTGATCCTTGAGTGATGTCATGGCATTTTACACGAGGGCTTCTGGCACTTGTAGTTAATCTATCTGTAAATACTATACTGTTGGAAGAGGCACAGTACTACAACTCCCAGAAGCCCTTGCAGAGAAGGGATATGATGAGCTGCAGCATGAGACACAGGCACAAGGAGTGGATTTTGCCTGATTGTTCCGTGTCTTTGTGTGTGTATCTATCTATCTATCTATCTTGCGTCATGCTTTAATCCTAAAGTGAAAAATAATTCATGTGGTTTACAAGTCTCTATCCCCGTTGGCTCCAAAGGATGAACCTAATGAATTGTGATGCATAACAGAGTTCTTTTGTATCTGAACGGATTGGTGCTAGTATAGTTAATGGTGCCAAACATTGAAGGTATATTGCCTCACTAGCACATTTTACTACACTGTGACTAAGCTGAAAGCATTACATGCTTTGCTTCAGACTTGCCCCTGTAACTAGGTCTAAAGTTGCAATTAAAGTGTGTATACACATTATTTAAACTCCGTTTTATTAACAAAGGGTGTTATGATAATCGGTCCTAAAATGGGGTCTAGTCGTGTTATTGTACAGTCGCCTCTCCCTTAATAGTTTTTCTTTTCTTTCTCCTACTTTTTTTGTCCAAATGGTTTAATTTCCTCTTTGTAAACAATATTTTTGTTTCTAATTAAACGCAATTGGCAAAAATAAGATTAACGCTAGAGTTTCATTTGGCCAAAACCACAAATAATTGATATGGCGTGTAAGGTAATTAGAAAGTACCAGGGGAAACAATGGTGGTAGGAAGGAAAGGGGAGTTGGCAGAGTACACCTACAAGTTACCAGAGACTGTTGGTGATCCGCATGAGAATAACGACCTGTTGCTAAGCACCAAACTCATTTGTCAAGCAGCACTGTTCAGATACATACACCAGTTACTTGCACTTGCTATAAAAAGCCACAACTTTTCATGTGTGCCTGTCATTTTTTGGATGCAGCTGTAGTCTGATTTTATTACAAAGGAGTAATTTTCCTAACCTAGAATACAGACCTTTCTAGCCCTCTTGATCTTCATTTCAAGTTCAAAACATTAACCCGGTGTCTCTCAAACCTCTCCTTAGGGCCCTGAGCCAGAAAAGTTTTCTGAGGCACAGATCCAGCTTTCTGTATGTAACTCCTCAATTTCCAGTCTATACTGTATGTGCTGGGCGGGGCCCGAGTCCTTCCTCCCCAAGTACATTGTAACTGGACCTCTTGAATAGTATGCGTGTGCACTGGGCAACCTTAACCCAACAGCCCTTACTTACTTTAAAGAAGAAAAAAAACAAGCATTAGCAGCAGTCTTTAAAAATAAATACATTTATTATTACAGTATTGCAGCCGGGTGTCTCCGTTAATTTCAGCTCCCGGGACCCCCTGCTTCTAGAGTAAATACCTCCTGTATGTGGTGCCTGTATCTCTTCAATTTAAATATCCTGGTCATGCGGACCGATAGGAAGCCGCAAGGGAGGAACTGGTAGGTTCCTATTGACCCGCCAGACATTTAAACGCTGCCATTATGTTGGACACACAGTTTCTCTTACTACAGAGATGCTTGAAATTAACAGTTCAGAGCTATGAAGACCCCCCAGCCCCACACTCTTCAATCCAGTAACAAAAAAAAGAAACGTGAAACCTGTAGGGCTGTTTTTGTTAGGCCTTGATTTTATACCAGCTCTGACGGGGCGGCGGTGCGATCCGGTGACTTCATCCTCGCGATGCCGCCGAGCGGCATGTTGAACTGCAGGCAGGAGACAAGCAGAGGAGATGGGGAGGTGTGGCCGTGAGCGGTTCCCCATCATTGGCTGAACCACTCACGTGACCGTCGCCAGAATAAAACACATTTTCAAGTCTTTTCAACAGTCTGCCGCTTTGCAGTTTGGCGTTGCATGCGGTATGTTCGCTTTAATTGGATTTTCTTTTTGAGATGCGCGTCGCCGGCCGACTTTGGTATAATTACGGCCTTACACATTGCGTCACTGGGCGATTTGTCCCTTTTAATCTAGACCCAGTGTCAAATGTAGAAGCCCCTTCGGCTAATTTTATTGCCATCTCTGTTCGCCAGAATGGCGCATAATAGCATTGCAGGCTTGTTAAGTGTGTGTGTGTGTGTGTCTCGAAGGATACTTAAGTTGCAGGAAAAAGTTATTTATATAGTACTGTTATCCGGTAGCTCTTTAACAGCCCAGCAAGTATCTCTCAACTGTTGTCTCTTCTCATAAACACACTTCTTTGTGTGTAGGAGATGCGTTTCTGAAGCGATCTCTCACTTTCTCTCTTCTTGGCTAGCAGTCTCCTACAAGCCTCCTTTCACCATCTGCGTGTGTCAGGTTGTCTCTTTAGCCCCTCTCCCTGTCACCTGAGCTGTCTCTCTGTGCCTGGTCTCAGACCGGCACTCCCTATCTCTGTGCCTGGTCTCAGACCGGCACTCCCTATCTCTGTGCCTGGTCTCAGACCGGCACTCCCTATCTCTGTGCCTGGTCTCAGACCGGCACTCCCTATCTCTGTGCCTGGTCTCAGACCGGCACTCCCTATCTCTGTGCCTGGTCTCAGACCGGCACTCCCTATCTCTGTGCCTGGTCTCAGACCGGCACTCCCTATCTCTGTGCCTGGTCTCAGACCGGCACTCCCTATCTCTGTGCCTGGTCTCAGACCGGCACTCCCTATCTCTGTGCCTGGTCTCAGACCGGCACTCCCTATCTCTGTGCCTGGTCTCAGACCGGCACTCCCTATCTCTGTGCCTGGTCTCAGACCGGCATTCCCTATCTCTGTGCCTGGTCTCAGACCGGCACTCCCTATCTCTGTGCCTGGTCTCAGACCGGCACTCCCTATCTCTGTGCCTGGTCTCAGACCGGCACTCCCTATCTCTGTGCCTGGTCTCAGACCGGCACTCCCTATCTCTGTGCCTGGTCTCAGACCGGCACTCCCTATCTCTGTGCCTGGTCTCAGACCGGCATTCCCTATCTCTGTGCCTGGTCTCAGACCGGCACTCCCTATCTCTGTGCCTGGTCTCAGACCGGCACTCCCTATCTCTGTGCCTGGTCTCAGACCGGCACTCCCTATCTCTGTGCCTGGTCTCAGACCGGCATTCCCTATCTCTGTGCCTGGTCTCAGACCGGCACTCCCTATCTCTGTGCCTGGTCTCAGACCGGCACTCCCTATCTCTGTGCCTGGTCTGAGACCGGCACTCCCTATCTCTGTGCCTGGTCTCAGACCGGCACTCCCTATCTCTGTGCCTGGTCTCAGACCGGCATTCCCTATCTCTGTGCCTGGTCTCAGACCGGCACTCCCTATCTCTGTGCCTGGTCTCAGACCGGCACTCCCTATCTCTGTGCCTGGTCTCAGACCGGCAGTTGGACTCCCTTTGTGTCTCAAACTGAGTTTGTTTCAACATTCTATCTGGTTTTTTTCTTATCCAATCCCGAATCTGTCACTTGTTGGCAGACAGATCAGGGACAGTATACGGGGGGGCGGGGCATAAAAAAAGATCACCCAGAAACCCTTTAAGTGGCCGAGCGTTATAAAATATGTAAGGTGGCTTGCACTCAATCTGAAAAAGTTTGGGTACCTGCTTTGTACTATAATATCAGCCGTCCAACTGTGAGCAAGATTTATTATTTGCCAAACTCTATCTGAATTATGCTATCTTGCTAACCTGTAGCACCTGTGAATAGTGATGCCTTCTACTTCGCTCACGGACTGACACGTGACTGGCCTGGGACTGTACACTTCCTTGGCACTGGGTGAACAACCCCCTTCGTGCAGCGCAGGCTCTGTACTGAATCTATTGCTGGTACCCGAGCCTGTCTGGCAATTTGTGGAGGGGAGCTTGCATCGCGAGAGCAGTGGAACCTTCTGCGTTTGGAGACCCGGATATCTGCAGCTGCAGTGGGCTTACTAGCAATTGCTACAAGGGATTTCATACTGCATGGATCCGTTTTGAATTTGGCGCCAAAACCACTGCTCCAGGCTCTGAATAAGGGAGTCAACGGGTACTTTTCTCCAGTTCATTAACTGCTGGATCAGCAAGGAGACCAACTCCAATTCTTTAGATAGAAATCAATATGATTTATAGGCAGATTGTGTGGTTTCATCACCCACACTATATACACTTTACTTGCTGTGGACAAATGGGCATACATAACCTTTACTAACCTCAAGAGCAGCATATGAATACAGGGGTTTATACATATGTTATACATGCGCTTTATATAGTTAATTCACACGAATAACTGATATACAATACATATTTATGCAATCCTTTTTCCACATGTGTGATTTCACTTTATTCCCTTGATATACAAATTCCCTCTTTTTTTTTTTTTTTTTTGTATTTATAGAACACTTATTCTAGGCTAAACTGTTAGAAATCCTGGCATTATTGAAATCCCTGCTCTCTGATTGGATAATGGCTGGAATTTTGACCATTCAGTAGTGAGACGGAATTTGACACCCTGCTAAGTTTTTCAACCCATCGGCTTTGAGTTCTCATACATGCAGAGTGAGAGCAGCTCTCGGACAGGAGGCACCAGCAAAGGCTCTGACGCCTCCCCATCACTGCCTGCAGAAAGCTCCGCACAGGAGACATTTTGTGTGTGTGTGTGTGTGTGTGTGTGTGTGTGTGTGTACAATTTCCTTTGAATAAACACTCAATAGAAGCATAAAATGTAGAATATCGCTGACAAAAATCAATATGACTACAAAAGTATCTTTAAAAAACAAAACAATGTAAAGCCTACATTCAGCCAATAATAGTAATAATCCCTGAACAGGGCATCACTGGCCAATAATGCCTCGGGCCTTCAACTCTTCCAGCCAGGGCATTATTGGCCAGTTCGGGGATTATTACTTAAATATAGTAGTTATATTTATTGATACACTTATTATTTAGGCTATACATCCCTTTGTATTCACATTTTATTAATCTTACTAGCGCACTTCACAACTTTTTTTTTTCCCCCAAGATGAGGTACAGTGTCTCTTATTCTGTATCGCACCAAGTGAGAAGCGGAGCAGATACAGTCTGTATTCACAGTACAGGCAGCCCTCGGTTATTCGACAGAATCCGTTCCACAAACTGCGGGTGGACAGTGAAAACGTTGGAATGCGAGTCCGTTCCGTGGAATGCATTGTTATCCGTCGTGAAACGACAGTGAGGACCACCTGTATAAATATTTGTAGCAGGGGCTGCATGTTGAATTAGGTTACGAATAGGCTACAAATTGCATGGGTTATTCCTCCAGACCTGGTGTTTCCCGATGTCCTGGAGGACAACCTGATAGCCACTGCTTTAAACTTAAGAGTGGTTTTTAGGAATGTCATGTACCGCGCACTTGCATGTTTGTACATATTACAGGTCTGATCAGAGACATTCACTCCTCACTATGTTGAGTAGTTTAGGTCGGTACAATTACTGGAAACTCCACTATGCGCTTTAGTCTGGATTTAGTGAAAATGTGTGGTAATCATCCTGATCTACCTGGGCATCCACAGATGAGGCGCCTTTAGTTTTTGTCATCCTGCAGTTTCTATTTTACTCATTTTAACATACTTCCCTATTCTTTTTGTTTTCTTATACGTTTTCGGCTTGTACTGTAATTCTAATGTGTATACAGGAGGGCTCCACTAATACGGCGGGTTCCGTTCTGAAGACCCGGCGGAAAGTGTAACCAGCGATTTTCGTTAGATGCGCATGCGCAGACAGGCAATGCACCGTTCTGCGCATGCGCGACAGAAGGCAACCCCTCCATTCCGTGTATGCGCGACCCATGGCCGGCCCGTTCTGCGCATGCGCGGACATGGCGGCCCCCTTCTCGGCATCGGCGGATCACCGAAAAGCGGGGCCCTGCTGTTTTGTGAGTGTTGGTCTTTAGACAATTGGCCTAAGAGAATGTCGTATGACGGCATGCATTCATTTGATTGCAGCACCTACTTATGTAAGCCAGTGAGACTGCTTCTATAAAACGCCCCTCAAATGTACAGTGCAGCATTTGTGTCTCAACCACAGCAGATTATTTTGCACATGCTGCTCAAGTGAAAGCTGCTTAGAAAGAACTGGAGGAATGACAGAGCTTTTAAACAGCATTTTTCCTGTCGGCTTTGGTCTGGCACATTTGAGGAAATCAGTAACTTGGCCTGAAACCAGCCAAACAGCAACGCTTTTAGAAATGTCTTGGTCACTTGCCCATCCTGTTCCATGACTCGGACTGAAAAGCATGTAAAATGCAGCCACGCAAGTCGGGGGGGGGGGGATGTGGAGGTGTAATATTAATGTGAAGTCGCAACCCAACTTTGAAAAATAAATGAAAAATGTACGACTTTTATTTTCTATTTTACATCGTTGTTGACCCAATGATGTAAACTGAAGTGGTACTTTCAGCTCCGTTTCCCCCAACCGTGATGATGAATATTCTCTTAAATGGCACTGACCGTGTATGCAGCGCTGTACATAGATTTGTTTTTGCAGGCACAATGAATCACTGCCCTGTAGAGCTTCCAATCTGATTCTTGTGTCTGGGGCACAGGATGATGAAAACTTGCCCATGGTCACAAGGAGCGGTTTCGGGGATTTGGAACAGGCTCTCCTGCTTGAAAGGTAGTTTTCCATGAAGGCTTTAAATCTCCCTTCAGGGAAAGCAAATAAATTGTTAAATCTCGGGCCATTAAGGCAACATAATCAGTTGTGGCTTTCTGATGCACAACTTTACATTCTCTTTAAAAAGAATAAAAAAGTAATGCCAGTAACTTCATTGCAAAGTTTTTTGGGAGCTGGGACAGTGAGTGAGATTTTAGCTGGGCTCCCTTTAGCTGAAAATACTGGTTCAGCTTGGGAGGATCCTACCTGGTTCCCACCCTGTAGAAACAAGGGGGGGGGGGGGGGGGGCAGTTAGGTTGCTGCATTTGAATGCCATGTTTTAAAGCTGAAATCCAGAGAATTTTTTTTAAACTTCATGTAATCCTATGCTCTCCATTCTTGAGGCTGCTATTGATAGTGGGGTCAATGTAAAGTACCAGAAGACAGAAATATGTTTTGATGATGCAGCCGGATTTAACACAAGTTCCAGCGCTTAACCAAATCAATAGTGATACTATAAATATCATAATAGTTGGTTAAATACAATTGGTCAAAATGATGACACAAACTATATCATGTGATTTTAATTGAAGGCATATCAAAGTCCACCCTAGTGAACAAGTCCTGCAGTCAGGAAAACTCGCTGATTGTCCAAATTTTTTGAGGGGTGAGGTTACAGCGCTTACTAAGGCCTCGCGCTCTTTGCTACAGCATTTAAAGCTGCAGTTCAGTCTTTTTTTTTTTTTAAATTTTTTTTTTTACTTCAATAGTTTCATGTGGGCAATCTCTAATTAACTAAAGAACTGTATAGCTGCAGGTCAATTCGTTCTCCATGTATTGATAGGTCGAAATTTGGTGACATAATTAGTGAAGGGATCTGTTTATATTCTGCCTGTCACTCAGTGGAACCTCATGAATATTCATGAGCACTACAGCACTAGCTAGAGGGAGGGCAGGGCTGACAAAGGGGTGTGCCAGGGCTTGTGACAGGACATGAAGGGGCAGTGCCTTCGCAAATGGCTGTTAAAATAGAATACAAGAAAATTGGTCTTTAAAAGTTGTTTTTTTAAAAACAGAAAATGCTAAAAGTATTTTTTCTTACTACAGAACTGATTTATTAAAAAAAACACACATGCAGGATATTGACTGAACTGCAGCTTTAAATTAAATGCCGGGTGAGCGAGATCGAGGCCTCTTACCTTCTTACCTCCGGCGGCTTTTGGCGTCACGTTGCCATGACAACGCGGGGTCAATTGGCAACGCGTTGCCATGACGACTTGATGTCAAATGACACCGCCAATGCCGGAAAAAAAGAAGGGGGGGGGGGCAAACAAAATTTGCGCACCCCTGACATAGATAATGAAACAAATAGTCCTCTTTGGCGCTGGTCCTCAAGACCAAATTGTCACACGCTGAGATGTAATAAAAGTTTGTAATAGAATCACGCTGTGTATCGTCCTGTATGATGGGCGTTATGCCTTTTTATGATCATTCGGCCATGCCTGAACTGTCTAATTGGCTAAATCTAGCAACTCAGAGTGTGACAACACGCATGATGGCACTGCTTAAGTGTGAGCGATTTCATGATTAATAGCATTCTCTCCCTTCAATCACTGGGAGCACTATATGGGTATACAACCTTTACAATATACTAAGGAACAAACCTACCTGTGTGAATGCATACTGTTGAGCACTAATCACTAATTCTATTTGTGAATAATCACATGGCACAGATCACATTTATTATTATTCACATCTTTTACGTTTGGTATATTAGCAAGTATGAAAATCATTGTAGTATATTCGGTCAGCACCACTGATTATCATTGTGGCATTGCCTGATACTATACATTGGGAGAGGGAATGGCTCAGTGAGTAAAGACACTGATTGGCACTGAGTTTGAAGCAGGGGAACCTGGTTCAATTTCAGGTGTCGACTCCTTGTGACCTTGGGCAAGTCACTTTATCTCCCTGTGCCTCAGGCACCAAAAAACGTAGATTGTAACGTAGATTAACGGGGCAGGGACTGTCCTGCAAAATGTCTCTGTAAAGCGCCACTTAAAACTAGCAGCACTATACAAGAACATGTTATTATTTTATTTTTGCATTTTCAAATCACTAACTTGAGGATTATTTGTTTCAATGATATTTAAATTAAAATCTACGGAAACCAAAATCTATGTCACGGTCTATGATCAAGTAGCAGTCAGTCAGGTACAGATCTTCCCATCCCTGTTTGGGACGCCAACAACCTGCCTCCTCCCTATGTATATACAATCATCTACGCTCCAGTCTCCTTAATGCATACGGGTTCTGACTACCTTTTTTTTAGAAGAGCTACCTACTTGCCTGCAATGCTTCCGTTGATTGACACAAAAAATTAGATTGATAATCATGTTCTTTGTTTGCAGTGTCAACACCTTAGCTGGTATCCTGTAGCTATAAACCCTCTAGATATCAATTGTTGCAATTGGTTTGATTGCCAAGTTTAATAGATCAGTGCACTAGATGTGCAGTTGCATGCATTATTAATCATGTGTGTCTTGATATTTGTTCATGTGCACACATGTGAAAACATTTGTGAAATTCTACAGGTTGGTAAGAGATGGAATACTTTCACAGAAGCAATTTTGTTTTCTATCCCTTGAGGGCAAGACTCATTCTGACTTAACAATCTTAGTGGGCATCACCATTTTTACTAGTCTAGGCATATGCATTTCTCATCATTTAAATATGGGAAGTGATTTAATTGGATCAGTCCAACATTCAGCAAATTACTTTAATGCGACCACTTGAGGACTGAGGTTTTAGGAAAATGTATTATATAATTAAATTGTTGTTCAGTACTCCTACTGTTACATTAAAGTGTGTGTGTGTTGCATAGATCTATCCATCTATGCAGTTTTTTTTTTTTTCCATTTCACTAGTCTAATGGTAGAAGTTTAAAAACCCACAATGTATTTTTTTTAAACCAATTTTTAAAATCATAGCACACTTCCAGAAATGTGCGGCAGATGTTTCTATTTGTACAAAATCCCCTTGGTTATCAGACTGCAACTCTCCCAGGAAATCTTAATGCACAACCAATAAAAGAGCAGAAAGTTCTGTACTGCTACAGTGCAGGAAATATTTTTGGAATGCAAAATAAAAAGGATTGTTGCAGGACGGCCTAGATGTAAAATAACTTTCTACCAGGTGGCATACTGTATATAAAGCACACAGATATTTGGTCATGCCTTGAAAGTGGCTCGCAGGCTTATACGCTTTGGCCAAAGGGTTAACTAAATTACCCCTTTTCAAGAGATATATAGGTATTTCACTGTGTATGTTTGTCACATTGGATGTTTCTCCGGACTTCTTTGTTTCTTGTGGCGTGAAACACCAGATTTATAAGGGCTAGCATCTATAGGAACAAAACGGTTTATAAAGCGTACGGTTACTTTTTTTGGTTGCCAGGAGACCCAAACACAAACAGATCACCTTCCAACACGCCAAGCGCCAACTTAAACACATATCACCCCCTACCAACACTGACACACGCATCTGACATATTAGTAAAGACATACTACTGATGCCCTGACGACAAAGGCCTATCCAGGCATTTGAAGCAGTCCACGGACTGCTGGTTGGGAACCACAGAATAAATGTATTTCTTCTGAGGCTGATGTAGTGTAGCCAAGCGTTCCTCGCATTACTGTGTGATGTACACGGGTTGTCAGGGAAACCACTTTGCCTGGGCTCCCAGCATTCTCCCTGCATATGTCTCTTCGCATTTGGTCAGTCCCAGTTAATTCAGATGCTGAATTGCTGTCGTTCTCCATAGTGGAACAGCAACCAAGTTTTATCTATTTATTTTAATTAAAATTGAATCTCAACCCTCAAGATATCCTTTCGTTTAGAGTGTTTGTGAAATGTCGTTAAATATGGTCTTTATATCATGGGGCTATGTTGTAGCACAATTGAATATGGTATTGGAGCATGTAGTGGTAGTATGTGCATAAGAGAGGCCTTCTCAAATACTAGCTGCTAGCGATAAGCCATCACAGGCTACTCCATGAAAGGATGAGATGGGAGAGAAACTAGGAGCACAGCAAAAAAGGAGGAGAACTGGAGGCCAATGAAAAAAATTACAAAAATTTATTGAGACATCAACTAATTAAAAAGAGAAACCTCTAACGCGTTTCACGCTAGGGGCGCTTTATCACTCTTTGATAAAGCGCCCCTGGCGAGAAACGCGTTAGAGGTTTCTCTTTTTAATTAGTTTGTCTCAATAAAGTTTTGTTATTTTTTCATTGGCCTCCAGTTCTCCTCCTTTCTTGCTGTGCTCCTAGTTTCTCTCCCATCTCATCTGTTCCTGCTTACCTGTGGATGCACGCAGCTGTTACCGGAGATTCTGACTTACCTGGGATTGGATCGTGAGTACACCGTCCATTGACCACTGCTGTATCATCACTAAGGGTTGTCTGGTTGTTGTTGCGAGGGTCTGCTGGTTCCTGTCGGGGGACCCTACGACCACCGCTCCCAGCTGGTCCCCATTATATGTGATCGCCTGAAGGGCTTACTTTATTACAGTGGCAGTTTTCCCTGATTTCTAGGTGCAGTCTCCGGTATTTATAGGGTTATTTATGATGCCTCCGCGTGATGCACGCTGTCTTTAGGGCTAGTAGCGCCGGGCTCTGAGGTTCACTCCTCTACTCTGCCATGTACTCCATGAAAGGTATGCCTGTAATAGATGTGTTTTAGCATTAGCACTGGCTCAGATGAACCTATCATAACCAGCAAAGTATTGAAATGTTATGGCAAAATAGGATTTAGCTTAACATTAACACTAGAAGCAGGGGCTACAATATCTGCTTTTTCCCACAAATAGTGTAGGGCATACGGAGAGGAAAAACTGCCTTGCCTCTGCTTTCAACTATGGGTTAATGTTTCCTGCCACAAGTAGAGTTTTGTGCTGCAGTTTGACAGTGAAAAAAAAGCCTAAGTATTTAGATCAGTTTTATCAGCTCTGTGGCCAGGAAATGTTTTTGCCGTACGTTGGAGATATTCCCCCTTTATCCTCTTCTCCTTGGGCAGAAAGAAGTACTGCAGAATCCTGCAGTGAATATAGCGTCTTTATAAAGGAGCAACATATGTCTGCCTGCAGTAGAGGAGATAAGCACCGAATAAACCGTGTGTACACATACTTTACAGTCTGCGCTATGTATTTGAAATGATTAGGTAATCCAGACAGATGCAGGAGTGGCCAACTCCATTCCTCAAGGGCCACCAGCAGCAGGGTCAGGCTTTACAGATATCCCTGCTTCAGCACAGGTGGCTGTCGTTGACTGATCCACCTGTGCTGAAGCAGGGATATCCTTAAGCTGACCTGTTGGTGGCCCTTGAGGACTGGAGTTGGCCACTCCTGCTCTAGATGTATCGTCTGAGATTGTACCCATGTCTCAAATATATGGCGAATAAAATTGTTCATTTTATGGAGGTAAGTGGGCTCTTATTGTATTTTTCTAAAATGAACTACTTGCATTTCTAAGCATTACGATGACCAATTATTAAATATTTTAATAGCCTAGCAAAGGACATTTTAAGTACATTTTTTCACTTGAACATCTCTCTAGTTTGTACCCGTACATATTTAATGTTCCTGAGCCATTAATTACCTTTTTGTATAGATATACATTTATTTCCATTCAGAGCATGAAGGTTAAATTGCAGGTCCAGCAGAAAGTACAATAAGAAACAAACACCTATAGAAATCTGGAATGCAAAGGAATCCACCTACAGGCCCTGCACACTAAAACTTCATGCTGGTGAGTCAGGCTCCGTAGGAGACAATTCTGACATGTTGGTGACTCACTGGTTCTATAAAGTGTATGTGTATAAATACATTTTCACAAACATTTGAGTGAGAAACATGAAGTCTTAAGTTTGCAGTTCAGATTAATGTAACAGAAAATAATTTAAGAATCAGGATCCGTGAAAGGAATTGGCATTTTGCTACCCTTTTTTTGGTGTTGATTACTGTTTGGCAATGTCTATTCACCACGGGTTTAGGGGGGTAGGGGGTAGCTTTCACATATTTATTTGATTTACTGCCAGTCTGACCATTAGTTGATGGTTAACTGACAGTACGTGTTAAAACGACAGATCATAAATGCAAACCATACCAAAATGTAGATACAGTATGTTGCAACCAAAAAAAAAAAAAAAAGTTAAAAATGTGGTTTGAGATTCGGATGCAGCCATTTTTTTTTTATTTGAAGTCATTTGTACAACTGCCCGTATCCTAGAGATGTGTAACACATCCCCTGGGGAGAACGTGTAGTTTGTACTTGCCTATTCTGTAGGATCTCCCAGTACAGTACCACCCCAGTTTAACCAGTGTGGAGTCTACTGGTTTCAAAAGTAATCTCTCTGAAATACTACCAATTAAGTAAATACTGTATGACGTTATAGCCACTGAATTCTAGCAATGTTGAATCGTGACTATGTATTTCTTTGTTAGCTGGCAACTGGTATTGACGTCACATGGATCAACCCCCCCCCCCCCCCCAACTTCTGAAACTGGGAGTCCCTAAGGTCAATATTGTCCTTTTTAAAAACCTATATACAGTATATGGCTTCTCTTACAGTAACTTTGCTGTTTGTCTATCAGGATCACAATAGCAGTGAAAGATGAACCTGTGATGGAGCCTGGTGTCCCCCCTTACTTTCATTATTAGAATACATCTTTTTGATTTTTGTAATATTAAGAATGAATGTTCTCTACTAAAATGGATCCAGCGGATTAATCGCCTATTTCATGTTTCTTAACAGAAGTGAAAACTGTTGGTACCAGGCAGTTTGGGATGCACTTCTATGTGCCCCCCTGCTGTGAAGAGGTCACTAGAGCACTTTTATGCTTTTACAGCACTAAATGCTTTTAGCACTAAATTATTGCACTTTGATATCTGAATGTGAGATGTCTACATGTATTTCTTGATATATGTATTATTATTTTTTTAATTTTAATTTGAACAGTTTTATATGTAATGGTATTACTTTGTTTTGCGTATTTGGATATCCCCTAGGGGTGCAGAGTGTGTGCTTGTGATAAGTATATTTCTTAATTTTACTGAGTTTCTATGGATTTCAACCTTCCTTTAGGTGGCTTCCATGTGTTGATCTCAGGTGCATCCCAAGTACTCATAAATGTCACTTTCTTGCTTCAAGGGAAATCTTGAGGTAGGCCGAACGCATACAAAAGGCAGATCTTCTGTTCTCTTCTTACTGTGCATAGCACACAGTTCCCCATAATCTTGGAATTTGCCGGAGAGCATTAGGAATGGTGGGGCTGTCAGCATCTGTATTGGCCGGAGCCAATAATGTAGTGGGTTTATATTGTCTTTATCATTTACTTGTTCAGTTCTGGAAGATTGGTCACAGGGGAAACTAACCTGAAAATGAGCAAAAATCAAATGTGATCTCAAACCATACAGGTATTTCAATATCAAGAAGCCAGTGAGTGCCGAGTCGCAGGGCTTGGTAAGCGCAATAGCGGCACACTGCAGAAGCACAGGGACCACCTTCTTCTGCCTTGAATTCTGGTGCAACGTTCTCAAGCAGGAAGCTTTAACGCCACGTCAACCAGGTGGTTTAATCATCACACAAAAAGAAAAATAATAGCAAATGAGGCAAGAATTGTAACCCCTCTTGGCATAAAGTATTCATTAATATAACTGCTCTGCATATCACTTTCTTGCAATATTGTGTGATGGTAATGTCAAAAGGGTAGAGACTGCTTTTTGCATACATTTTTTTTAAAACAAATTCTTATGGAAAAAAAATGGAGACCCCCTGCTCAGTGTTAAATAAATAACATCGCTCGAAGAGATCCCTCCCATAGTAAGAGCTAAGGATAACCAAAAAATACCTTGTGTTCTTCATGCTTAAAATACTTTGAAAACATTTTTCGTAAATATGTGTGAAAATAAATAACAATGAATATCTCATCTAGAGGCAAGAGTGCATGTCACCACCGCCACCATTGGCAACAGGAAAAGAAAAACCTAGCGAGTCTGGGCAAGGCTGAGCAGTGATGTGTGGCGTGTGCTAGGCCCCTGTTATCTTCATTTAAGATCATTTGTTGGTATAGCTCACTGCTTGTAGACATGGCAGAATAAGTAGGATTCACTTGCACGGACAAGTACACAGGGAGTGTTATTGTGTTGGCTAGAATAACATGCAATCTGTAAAGTGCAAACGAACATCTGGATGGGAAAGGGTACCTTGAATTAGCTGCTGATTTGTGTACCAGTTTTTTTTCTTTTGGCATGTATCATACTCCGAAGCTTCACTTAACAAAATATACTATGTAATGAAACAAGGTCTTGTGTGGCTTAAATTGGGTCATTGTTTTGGATTTTCCTGTCCTTGCAACTCAAATTGTGTTTGTTTAATTCCAGCTTGATTTTAAAGCCGTTGTTTGAAGCCCGGACTTTAGTTACGGGAGACACATTGTATGAAACGGTCAGAAAACCTTTCACATCTAAACCTTTTTAGAACCAATCCTCATTCTGAAACTGCCCTCCCTAATGTTGCCATCCTACAGGTGTTTCATTGTCATGTTGGCTACAATTTGTGGACATTCTTCTGCTGTTGGTGAAAACTCGACTTTTTATTTTATGCGCCACCAAAATGAGTGCCAATGTCTAGATGAAATGTGTGAGGAACAAGTTGACCTGTTCCAGCGCTGGAACTCAACTGACCCCTTAGTTCAGCTCCCTGGAGCCAGGTTGCGAAAGATTCAATGTGATCATTCTTCCTGTAATTATAGAGGTACATAAGAATTTTAACCCAGGTGAGTGTTAGGACCTGCTACGGTCATGCCTTGAAAGTGGCAGCAGGCTTAAGATGCTTTTGGCCATAGGGTTAAACTAAATTACCCCTTTTTCAAGAGAATATATAGGTATTGCACTGTGTATTTTTGTCATATTGGAAGTAGCTTTGGGCATCTGTCTGTTTTTTGTTGTATACATTTAGCCACTCCCACTAGCACTCCTTTTGACGTGTGTGTGTGTGTGTGTTAGGGGTTTCTCAGAGCTAGTTGGGTATCGGTGTGTTTATTCCCTGGAGGAAGTGAGCTGAATGATTGTGCCAATAGCTTTTCATAGAAAAGGGTGTACAACTGAAAAATGGTGAGTAACAAAGTGACATACCCTACAACATACAGCATGTGACATTGTTGTATGTTGTATTGAAAGTGAGCACATTAATGTCTTGGGAAAGTCCTTCTAAAGAGGCAATCCAAGCAGCTTACAATAGAGATAGAGATCCATCTATCAATCTATCTATATCATTTGATTACCTTTATTGAAAATGAATTAAGCTGCTGATCTATTAGTTCTCCCGTGATCGATCAGCAAAATCCTGTTTCCCAGGGTTCACTAAATGGTTGCCTTTTAGTTTCAAATCCATCCGTCAGTGTAGCTCAGCAGCTACAATGTGTATTCTTATATTACTACGGTAACATTTTCTACTGGTTACAGCTCAAATTGCTGAGAATATTGGCAACAAATTATCACATACAGTAAGTGTTACAAAGATCTTGCACTGTTGCGGAGGTGGCAAATACCTGTTATAGAAATCAAAAGATGCTCAGTATATAAAAACTCAATGAAAATGGCATTGAGTTGAATTTTAAAATAAAGGGTAGTGAGTGTTATCTAATACTACAGAACTTTTTATTAAAAAAAACACACATGTAGGAAATTGCTTTCTGGCCCCATACTTGCCATAGCATGCCGTGCTTCCACTGCAGCTGAGGATTGTGGGTAATGACGCAGAATACACCGCATCGACAGCAGTGTAAAGCTTCGGCTCCAGTGGAACGCGCTAGCTTCCACGCTCGACGCAGCGCACGCTCGCCTGCAGAAGGAGATATTTCCTGTCCTGCAGGCAGAGACGACAGTTGGGCGTGGCCATGATGTCACGGAGCTGGTACGTCCTCATTGGGCGAACCGCTCACGTGACCTGGCCGTCGCACGGGATATACAAACATTTTGTTGCGCAAAGCGCCGGTCTCCCCATAGCGCACGCGCACTATGCACAAATGCGTTGTCGTCCTAGTGTTTGTTTCTGTACAAGCTACATAGCTCTCACAGTCTCCTGCACTATGGGCGTAGCTTAAAACAGCTAGATTAAGCTTTAAGGGATCCATGTTCACGTTGATCAAAACAGTGTCTTACTGCAAGTGCTTATTTGCATGGCTTTAGGTTAGGCAGGTGTAAAGGACTTGTGAAGGTGTTAAGAAGTGGTTTTTATAAAAAAAATAAACCTTAAAAGTAGCACAGCATGATATCAAATGTCCAGACGACTTTTGTACAAAACTAAGGCAGGTGTGTGCAAACTGGGGTGGGGGAGGGGGGTGGTGATATTTTTCTGGGGGGGGGGCCTGGGCGGTTGCAGAGGCCCCGTGCTCTTCCCCAAGGCATTCAAACTAAATGCCAGGGGATCGTGTGAGGCCTCTGGAACCTAAACTTACCTAGCTTCAGACTCATCTGGAAGCGTCATCATGGCAATGTGGCGTCACATGACCCTGCACATCATTTAATGCCAAATAGAGCGGAGGGGGGAGGGGGGTTGTGAGCACCGGAGGACAAGAGGCAGGGGAGCGCAGGGGCAAAACTTTGCGCACCCGTGCTCTAAGGAGAAATGGTTTCACACTAGGATTTGGATAGCAGAATTTTTGTCTGCTAGTCGGAGTTTGTTGATAAGGAAAACTAGTTTGACAGTCTAAAAACAACCAGTAAACTGAAACAATATAGCTTATTTGGATGCTCAAGCTAGATGCTGAGGGGGGACTGCTCTTCATAGTAACTTTGGAGTCATTTAGGGAAATTAATTGTGTGAATTGTCTGCAGTTTTTCTTCTGCCTTTGTGCCCCAATGTTTTGGGGTTTTTTTTGTTTAATTTTCTTTGTCTTGTCTGACTTGTGTCCTTGGTTCTTTCCCGATTGCCACATTCCAAGTACTATAGGTTCACATATGGGAGACTTAATGAAGTGTTGAATTTTCAGCCATGGTGTCATCTCATGGAACATGTCATGAAACCAGCTGTTTTTATGCTTTTGATGTTGTCCAAAATGTGTTGGGCAGACTTGGCTTTAAAAAAAAAAAAACATTTTCCTTCTGGATATTTTCCTTGTAATAAATTACGAGACTTGTATCTTATGTTATTCTATTAAGGTGATCAATGCCAAACTTTCAGAACCCATAAATCTCATTAAATATTTGCTTTGGCAGACTTCTTCTTGGGTTTAAACTTGAAAGGTCATAACCGTCCAGTTTGCATAATTGTCCTGAATTTGTTTTTATAGTTGGTTTAATGAGCCCATTTTTCGACGTCCTATGTTTCTGTTTTCTACGTGCTTTCAGAACAGAACTAGATCACCATGTAGGCCTCATACAGGTAAAACATAAACCTTTGTACGTTATTTTTATATTGTGCTAATCCTGTATGCAATTTTTGCATTATTTTCCCCATGGTTGCCAGTGATGCCCGTAACGCATTGCTCTGCAAGGGACTCGCATGAAGACAACGTTACGTACAGTGCAATGGTATTATGTGAGCGCGCCAGGGATTAAAATGTTTGTCACAATGCAAATAGTTTTTCAGCTATACTTTATGTGCAGGGGACACTAAACTGGATCCCTAACTTTGCAGTAATTTCTGCAACGTAGTTGACATTAATGCACACAACAGTGACATCCATGCCTCCACGTGGTAACTCGCACTGATGGGACCAATTCTAATGTTGAATATTGATACTGTCCTTCATAGATAGAAATGTTGTTATATTCCAACCATCCGTGTTTCGATTTCCTAGTTACACATTTCCCAGAGACTGTTTGTCATTAGTTCTAGTGGGGGGGAACGTACCTCACTGTCCCTGTGCCGCTTCAACAGGCAATCCAAGTCCGCACATTCTCTTTTTATATAGGTTTGGAGCAGGCAGTCTCTGGAGCTGAACCCCGTCAATGGCTCCATGGACCCCCTGCTTCTGGACGTACTTGCCTGCGAATTAGGCATGTATTATACTAAGCGCATGCGTGCGCACAGCAATGAAAAATATCCGTCTTCCTACAACAGTATATCCACTACCAACGCACGGCAGACGGCATTGGCGCTGCAGCTTGGTGGAAATACACAGAAATTTTGTATTTTCAAGCGGCTGCCGTGCCACATGACACTGTGAACCAATCATGGTGAGGCCTACATTTGTGACGTCATGGCCACGCTTTCTAGCCACGCACGTGTCATCGTTTGTCCTACAGGCACAAAACACGGGCGCCTGTGCTTAGTATAATACATGCCTTAGGCTGCGGCCAGGGAGTGAGCGCGGAGAGGTCACGCACTCTGCTAGGCCGGGAGATTTGTGGACAGCTAAGTGCGCGAGAGGGCGTGTCGGGGCGCAGCCATAAAGTCACGGAGCTAGTTCGCCCTCATTGGGCGTACTGCTCACGTGACGCGTCAGCGAGCGAAAAATTCAAATTTGCTTGTTTCGGCATGCAGCTAAGCGCTTTGCAGGGGCTCGCTCATGCTGGCCACAATGTGTTAAATTGCGGTGAGCGCCCGCTCAGCGGTTCCTTGGACGAGGCCTTGGGTGCCATAGCAGCGCTCCCTCGGCTGCAAGAGTTCACAATATGTCCACTATTGAAATAATTTGCGTCCTGCAGGGCAATAGGAAGCGGTGACTTTATCAGTGCGGCTTCCTATTGACCCATGTGACACAGGAGCTTTAAACATTAAAGCCCTGCTTGCTCAGCTGGAGTGGTTACCAGAACCTACTGTAGGGGAAATTATCTCCTGAAGCAGGGGCCCCCCAGAACTGAAATGAATGGAGGTAAGCTCTGTAGACTCCCCCCCCCCCCCCCCTGCTTCAATTCTATATAAAACATTTTTTTAAACTTTGCAAACAAATTTGCAGGCTTGGATTGCTCCTTTAACGCTCACTCGTAAAAATTCTGTCTGGCTCTAATAATAACAATGACAATTTTATATTTCTATGGTAGCCATTTCTAATGGGATAGCTCATCCTCCGTGTGTAGGACAAGCAATTCTTCTGACCACTTTGCGAGGGGGCGTGTTATTCTCCGTGGGCCCGTTATTGTCCTACCTCGGCTAAAGACGTCAAGCAGGTTCACTGCCAGTTTGGATTTTTTTTCATGGATATTTTTTCTGAGGTCTGTGTTGATGTCACTCTAAATGGAGCTTCTCTTTAGAACGGGCGCCTTCATTCTGCCGTGGAAACAGTTGCCAGCCGCATATTGCCCTGTTTCAGCGCTGCTAAGCATCTTCCCCATGAGTCCGTGAGAGCCGCTTCCCTGTCGAGTGGAGGTGCAGGGACGTCACAAGGCAGTGCTTTCGCAGATGACGTCTTGAGAGCGCGGTTTTGTCACGAAAAAGGTTAGTTTAAACTGCAGGTGCACTTCTGGGGGTTCCCCACCAGGTAGGAAGCTGGTTATGTATGCCAGCTATTTTAAACAAGCACGTGTTCCTGCTTATTTGTTCCCTTATTGATAGAAAGCTAGCAGCATGTCTGTTCCTTCTACAGTTTGAGGGGACCAGAACAGAGCAGGCTGAGCCGGAGGCTCAAGTTGTCTAGTCTAGAAACTCTGTTTCTAAGGTTATATATTGTGCAGCGTTCGGTACCAAACTTTGTCATACCTGAAAAGATTTTGCACAGATTGCGATATGATAATGTCTGAGGCTGAAAATTCCGATAACCACTTTGATTTACTGGATGAAAACTTAACTCCTGCAGTTTGTTGATAAAGCATAGTCCACGGGGTCTTTGAAAAGGCCCAGGTCACAGACTTTCTTGGATTTGCAGCCTGACCGTTTTATTGAGTGTTCAGAACAGGCAAGTGTCTTAGAGCATGAGGATTCCTCGTCCAAGGAGGAAAAGACCCAAGCAGGCATGGATTCCTTTAGATGGACATTATAGACGCGCTCATTAAGAGTGTGAGATGATGAATATTTGAGGACACCAGAGACTAGCTGGGGATCCTGGACCACGTTGTGTTTTTGGTTTTTCTTTTTGCGCTAAAAAAAAAATCTGCTAGAACTTTTCTTATTCACAATTCTATTAAGGACGTCATGAAGACTGCATGGTCATCAGTGGATAAAAGACAGCAGTGACGAACATTCATGAAGAGGTACCTCTTCAGTAAAGAGGACTGTAGTACCTGGGTAAAACCACCAAAGGTAGACGCAGATGTCACAAAGATGGTAATAAATACGACCCCCACCTAGAGGATCGATCTTCCTTTAAATATCCTATGGATTTTACGCAAAAAAATACGCCGCTATCGGATTGACGTTGAAACGAGCAACGGCAATAGCCTATATCCTGAAGAAAAGTCAGAATTTGGATATCCAATCTGGAAGATAGGATTGAAGCAGGAAGACAGAAACTCTTAAAAGGGTTTTCAAATCTTAAGAGATTCAATGGACTTTTTGTATGACGCTTACATGAAAATCATCAGGTTAGCAGCTAGATCTGCAGCATATACTATAGCTGTGGGAAGACCGCTTCGGCTTAAAACATGGGCGGTGTACACTTTGTCCAAGAATAGACAAGCATCTTCATAAACATAAAGACACTAATTTCTTCAGAGAACCACTGGTGAATATTGTTTTCAAGATGGCTGAGGGAAGAAATCTATTTTTACCACAGCAGACAAGATTACAGCTTTCATCATTCGTCAAGCCTCCAAGACTAGGTTTCCAGGTTGCAAGAATTTGGGATTCTCGTCGAGCAAACCTGGGGCCTAGACCACTCATGTCAACCAGCTTTGCGGGTGACCATCAAGGAGCAAGACCCCTGAAAGGGTCTAGGCCAGTCTAGGAAACGCCGGTTGGGGGCAGACGAGCTGGATTTTGTGAACACTGAGTCCAAACAACAACCAACTCCTATATTGAACCGATTTTATGGCCATGGGGGGTATTCCTTTGAGTTCCTGGAAATGCTAGGAGATCGCATCTAGGAATTGGGTCTCTCAAACGATCCAGAGAAGAACCCGGCCTTAAAACAGACGCTTCACGATCTGTTATCCAATATGGCAATTCAACCAGTTCTGCCTTATCATAGAGGCAATGGTGTTTATTCAATCCTGTTTCTAGTACAGAGAGAATCAGGAGAATTCTGAATCTAAAAGAGGTCAGTGCTTTACAAAGCATCCGGTACTTCAGGATGGAATCCTTAAGAGCAGTCATAACAGTGATGGAAAGCGGAGCATTTCTAGCTTCTATAGAGTTTGCATCGATCTCCATATTTCAATAAAAGTGTTGCATTCCTGAGATTGTCTAAACAGCCTTCAGTACAAGTTTACAGCAGTTTCCTTTGGACTGGCAACAGCACCCAAAACCTTTACAAAGGTCATGGCAATAACTGCAGCATTTTTGATGGAAAAAGGAGTTTTTGTAGTCCCATACTTGGACGACTGGCTCCGTCAGAACAAGTTGCCACGATTCATGTTTGCATATTACTCGATTTCTTGGTATATCACGAGTGGATCATCAATCGAAAGAAAAGCAAGCTTGCACCAGGTCAGATCCTTCAATTTTTAGGACAGGAAAAATCTATTGTCGCTCCCGACATCCAAGGTTCATGAGATTGCAAAAGAGGTACAGTTGTTCAGAAGCCTCCTAAGACAATCAAGGGCAATTCATGCACATAAAACGATTTTAAATTCGGTCACAGACAGTGCTATGGTCCACTTTTCACCTGAGACTGCTTAAAAGAAATGTTCTCAGTTGTGGGGGACACCTAAATCCAACTCAAATTCAGACTACCGTTGTTACGAAGCCCAAAACTCAGCCTACAATTGCTGACCTTTGTTAGCAACTTGCGCAAGGGCAAGTCTTTGATACCTCTGGTTTTGACCGTATTGAATACAGACACATGCCTCTCAGGTTGGAGAGCAGTTTGTAAAGATCAGGTGAAACAAGGACTATGGTCACATCAAAGCGGTTGGCCAATCAATATATTGGAAGTTCAACCAATATTTTGTTCCTTTCAAGGTCTTCAGGCCTCAATGAGGGTTTTCCCCGTTAAGAATCCTAAACGACATTACTGCAGTAGCGTATATCAACTGACAAGGAGTCCGAGATTTCTTTCAGAATCCTGCATTGGCAGAGAGAGATTCCATGTATCTCCACAGCCTTCATTTCAGAAGTCAAAAATTACGAACCTGATTTTCTCAGTAGGCATTCAGTTCACCCATGACAATGGGAACTGGACCAGAAATGTTTCGAACTGTTAGTCCGGCAATGGGGTCAACCAAAGGTCGACCTCATGGCATCAGCTGCCGACAAAATATAGGTGTTTCCATTCCCTCTGCTTCCTGCTTCAATGCATAATGAACAAATCAAGAGACTGGGCCCAAGTCGTCCTATTGGCCCAGAAAGGCAAGTTTTGTGGACTTGGAAGAACCCACAGCTCCTGTACTGACAAGTTCTCTGACGGTCCCCTTGTTATTGACTCAGGGTCTACGTTGGGTCCCTAATCTTCAATTGCTCAAATTGGCAGTGTTGAACTTGAATGGATGTCATTAAGGGCACAGGGTTTCTCCAATTAAGTTGTATCTACACTTTTGTATTCCAGAAAGCTAGTGACTTGTAGAATCTTATCGCCTATGGAGGACATTTCTAAATGTGTCAGTTATGAAAGGTGGACTCCGTGATGCTGAAAGTCCCTAATATACTGGACTTCCTAAAGCAAGGATTCCAAAAAGTTTAAAACCAGTATCTCTTCGTGTCAAAGTATGTGCATTCTATGATAAACTGATTGCCTTAACTCCTATGGCCTCTAGATTTTTAAAGCAATGTGTAGGATTAAGCCTACTTTTAGGATCCCCCGTTCCTTTATGGAATCTGAACCTGGTGCTCCAGCAACTCGCTTCTTCCTTGTTTGAACCAATTCACGAGCTTCCTATGAGAATACTCCACAATTAATATTCATTTTTTTTTATTTTTTTTTTTAAACCCCAATTACTACAGTGCGTAGTAGGGTTGGAGAGCTCCAGGCTTTATCATGTCGCAAATCATTTTTTTTTCAGATACCCTAGGATACAGTAGTGTTAAGGTCTATCCCAGTTTCAAACCGAAGTAGTATCCGACTTTAATATCAATCAGGATATTAGTCTCCCCATTTTAGTCCAAACCCTGACATAGCGACAGTAGCACAATGTGGATGTAGTTAGGACTCTAACATGTGCAAAGCGCTGATTGTATTCGGTAAACCTCTGTTATTTATCCTTTTATGATGGACCCAGAAAGAATCAGGAGCTTTCGTAGCTGCCATTTCTAGATGGGTTAAGGCTTCTGTATTTGAGGCAAATAGAATAGCGGGAGAGAATCCTCCTGTAGGACTAAAGGCCCACTCCGCTACGGCCCCTGTGCCTGCGCTTCACACGCACCTGTGAGGCTGGCGGCGCGTGCTGCCGAATTCCCCGGTGTGCACGGAAAAAGATGGGGGCGCGGCCGTGACGTCACCCGGCAGGTTCGCCCTCTTTAGCTGAACCGCCGGAGGGCGTGGCCTAACGCTCTGTCCCTACTTCAACGCACAATTTTATTGTCTGAAAAATGCACCTGGCAGCGGGCCTGGCTCCATTTGAGGGGCGGCTCTCGTCCCTGCAGCACCCGCCATAGCGAGCGCTGCAGTAGCCAGTGGGGACCAAGCCTAAGCTTGTCGCAACTTTATGGGCAGAAAAGCTGAGGCCTCTGCCCAGGAAATGTATAAAGCTGCAACCTGGTCTTTACACACGTTTGCTAAGCATTACCATCTGGGTGTTTGCTCATCAGTGGATGTGAAATTTGGAACAACTTCTTGAAGCACCACTATAACTGTAAAACGGTATTCCCTCCCAACAGTCTAGGGATTGCTTTGGTACATCCCATTAGTATTTGGCTGCCATAGAGTTGGTAGAAACAAAGAGGAAATTTACCTTCCGATATTTGTTTCTTAAGATCCTCTGTGCCTGCGTTCTTCCCTCCCTTGAGTTCTTATATTGGGCATATTAATCTTTTTTGCTTCGTTTTTAAGAGCTCTGACAGAAATTAACTGACCTAAGGTGGATAATGCCCCCTCATAGTGCTTGTCCTATCCGCTGTTAGTTGGAGGCGCTATCCCATTAGTAATGGCTGCCATAGAGTATGAGAAGAAGCAGAATTATTAGAAGGTACATTTCCAATTTTTTTGACCACCCCTTGCAGCAAAAACACTTTTTCACATGGGAGAGAGCCATTTTTAACGTACATACTGATAAGAGCACAGCTGGAGAAAGAAAGAAGGCTGAAGTTGGGGTAAGCCTATAGTTGAGCAGGTCCAGATGTCCGTGAATGAGATATAAATGTTTTGTCTGTTTGTATTGCTATCAGAATTGCTGAAAAGAAATGCCTTCTCAGCTCATACCTGAGAATGCCTATAAAGACGTATATGATGCAGATTGCTTTCTAGTGTCTCTGAATAATTGGAACAAGAACCAATCCATGGCATTATTGACGGAGGTGGAAAACCCCATCTTCATGGGGCTGTTTTTTGAGGACAACACTGTTAACTGTTGGAGCGTGTGTTAAGGGTTTAGGTTCACATCTTACTACGTTCAAAGATGAATCACTTAAAGGTGATTTACTGAGAAAACAGAAAAAGAACACTCTCAAACAGTTTGATAAGCCACGGACCATGTGAGTGCTTCTTTCATCTTAAAACCATCAATTGCATTAAATGTGACCAGTTGCCTATAATCCCCCTGCTGTGCCATGTATTACTGCTGTGCCACCAACAGTCTCCTACAAGGAGTAACCGGAACATGAAGCTGGCTAACTGAAGACACAAGTGCTCACTTTGAAAGAGATTAGCGTCTCCCCCAGAAGAGTACGGGATAATATTGGCGTCTGTTTTGTGCTGCAACTTTGCTGCTGGGAGACACTGATCAGAAAAAAAGCATTGTGGCTGATGGTGAGGCCAACTGCTGTAATACTAAAAAAAAATAATAATTAGGTTTTACATATAGACATTGTGCCATCTGTGCTCAAATCTCTGCACATTCATTTGTGTTGGAAAAAGTAAGCCGCGGCTTAATTTTATTTGCAAGTGAGGTGTGTTTAACAAAAAAATGTATTTCCTGTCTCGATACCTGCCTGATTCTGGATATTGGTTACAAGACATGAAAAGATAAATACAAATCCTTCACCTGTTTGTCTACTATTTCAAGTGACCCTGTGATTGTGAATGGCTCTGCGATCAGGGATGCGAGTTCAGCACCTTCATTGTTTTTTTGTGGCTGTTTTTGTTTTGTTTGCTTTAAAGTGGGCATTAGGCAGTGTGTTTATTTATTTTAACTTGTGACACATGTAACTGCCAGATTCTTTGTCTGTAAACTATGGACGAAGAGAATCGAAGGAAATTAGGGCACCGCTCCTGCTCCTACACTATCCTTTATTCCAGATTTGTATTACATCTGCAAGGTTGAGTCATTTCCCAGGTGGGTTAGGAGTGGGAGAGAAATACCAGCTGAGCTGATGCTCCATCCTCCTCGCTTTTTACATTGTAGCCATTGTGCGGGGGCTTGAAATGTGCTTTATTTCAGTTAATGCACATCCAGCAAGCAGCCTCTTGCTGTGTTATTCGTGTGCTAGAGCTTTCTTTTGCATCAGTGGCTGTGATTTAGACTTTGTCCTCTCTTCCATTCTGCACCTTCCGCTCCACCCCCCCCCCTTTCCCCCCTCTCTTCTTTTTTGTTTCCCCTCCCCTCTCTAGGCCTGGTAACCTTTTTGTAATTGTACCTTCATGTCATTTTTGTGTGGATTTATTTAATGTGTTTATGTATGTTTCCCTTGGTTCTAAACACATTGTGCTGGGCTGTGAAGTCTGTTGACTCCTTGTATAGCTGAGCTGTAGACGCGGAACACAGTCTTCCCATCACTTCCTATTCGTGATTTCGGAGAGATAAACGCATCGCCTTTTGAAGCAAACAGTGCTAGGTGTAAAAGATGAAGAAGTCCCAGTACTTTTCCATGTTGGCAAAATAGTGCAAAATGTATTTGCAGAGATTCTCTAATGGTCTTGTGATTGGGATGTTATTGCTGAACGCTACATATGCTGCAGTAGTTACAGCACAAGCCTCTAACAAAAGCACTCTGTACAACCTACAATTTCGGATGTGGTGCTTGTTGGATTTTTGGGCCTAATTTTGTAGCGTCTATAATTTGTATCTACATTTACCACTTGGTTCCAAATTAAAGCAAGAGATTCAGCCAGTGCTAATTTCTACATTGGGAGGGGAATTTGATGAACCTTCATTATTATTTTTTTTAAGCGCTTTCATGCACATTTATAGAGTTAATGTGCTTTGTCAGTGAAGGGGTTAATAAGGTCCCAAACATGTGAGGTTGGGATAGAATGAATGACCGTTTTCAAATTGCATTAAACCAGATTATTGCACGTTTTTGAGGTTTTTATTTACACATGATTTTTTTCTCTCCCTTTTACAGTGCTTTACAGAGGCATTCTTGCAGCTACTAGTGAGCCCTGAGAAGACCCCTTGAGGTTGGTAAATATGATTGACTTTTTTGTTACACAGCGATGTCCTTTGTATCGACACTGTGGATCGTACATGCTGTGCATATGCAGGTCTCTGTATATTACAGCAGAACCGCATGTTTTATATGTGGAAAAAGCCCTCCCTACGGAAGCTGCAATCCAGTGTGGGACGGAAGGGACTGAAGGACGGTGGCATGTTATATAGGTTACATGTAGCTAATTGGCATAGTGAACAAGCTGAAGTATTGTCAATTCATTGGTTTAGTTTAACATTTCCCTGCTATACCCAAGGGTTTGAGGGTTTTTTCAATGCTTGACAAATTATTAAAATACCTTATTTAGTCATAATTGTTAGCTTTGCGCCTATGTTTACAAAGTAAGTATGGTGCCATCGTTCGTGAAGTGGCTGATCTGTTTGAATCCAGCTTTCCCGACACAAATAAGTATGACCGTTTTGGTGATTGAATATTTTTAAGGAAGCAAGATAAGATGAACTGCCTCTGGGAAATGGACATTGCATAATGTCACTGAATATCACAAAACGCATCCAGCATGTAGTTGGGACATGTTTGGTGAGATATGATTTGTTATCTTTGATCTGGGCGATAGTAATTGATTTATTTTATTTTGTTTAGTGCTTCTTGCCAGTGCTATTTAACCCAGGGGTGCCCAAACTGGGGGCGTGCCCCTAAGGGGGGTTGCTAGTTTTGTTTTGGGGGGGGGGGCCACGGGTAACTTACCTCCTTTATTCAGACTGCTTCGGGCGACGCATCATCACGTGACATGTCACATGACCTCACAGCATCATTTGACACTTAATACAAGGTAAAGGCAGGAAGGCGCAGGGCAAAAAGTTGCCCTGTTTTAAGGGCCTTCTGTTTGTGTGGTTTTTAAAAGAATGTAGTTATGGGCAATGAGATTTGCAGCATATTTTATGTACAATTAATGCTGCATAGTAATACTCCATACTATTTAATGGTGTGGCATGTTGATCTTCATTGAGGGTAATGGAAGCAAAACGTTAGTTGCTTCAGTTACAGGATTTCATGGTATTAATTGAAGTATTTTTTTTTCTGCCCTCCATTGTACTGTTGTATGGTATCCTGGTGACCTGGGCACGAATTTTGAATATTTACAGTGCTTTGCAACCACACTAATACTTGGTATCTTATATTTGATGCTAGGGTAACATCCTGTGGCACACAAGTGGCAAATATTTAGTTGGGTTATAAAGGAGCAATCCAAGCAATATTCTACATGCATGTTTTATTTTTTATTTAAATTAGTTCTGTAGTGTTCGATAATACTTACTGTACTACTTTTTAAAAACATCTTAATGCTAGTTTTAATATACTGATAATTCTTTGAGTTCTATAGCAGGTTTTAGTACACTTTTCAAGCAGTGCAAGATCTTTGTAACGCTTCCTTGTTTTGTGATAACTCATTGCCAATATTCCCATTAAGGTTTGAGCTGTAAAACTGTAATAGATAATGTTACCTTACTAATATAAGAAGCTGCTGAGTTACACTGACCGAAGGATTGATTTGAAACTGAAAGGCAGCCATTTAGTGAACCCTGGGAATCAGGATTTTGCTTTTCACAGGAGAACAAATCGATCAGCAGCGTAGGTAATGAGTTTTCAATAAAGATAATCAAAGGCTGAGAGGGAGTGGCTCAGTGAGTAAAGACACTGACTGGCACTGAGAGTTTGAAACAGGGGCGCCTGGTTTCATTCCCGGTGTCGGCTCCTTGTGACCTTGGGCAAGTCACTTTATCTCCCTGTGCCTCATGCACCAAAAACATAGATTGTAAGCTCCACAGGGCAGGGACCTGTGCCTGCAAAATGTCTCTGTAAAGCTCTACGTATAACTAGCAGCGCTATACAAAAACATGCTATTATTAAGGCCGCACAAAAAAAAGCTATTTAAGCTGCTTGAGTTGCCTCTTTAAAGGAGCAATTCATACACTTTTATTTTATTTTTAATTTTTTTACACCGGATTGAAGCAGACGGGCTCCGGAGCTGAAACCCATTCGTTTCATCTTTGTGGACCCCCTGCTTCCTGTGATAAGAGACCTCCAAAGGGGGTCACGTTATCTCTGCAAATTCTAAAGCTCCCGCGTCATGCAGGCCAATAGGAAGCGGAACCTGATAACGTCATGGCCACCTATTGGCCTGCAGGGCGCGGGAACTTGGAGACTCCGCCACTACTGTACGTGTAACCCTGCTGGCGCAGCGATTACCGGCACCCCCTGTGGAGGTAAGTATCTCGGGATGCAGGGGTTCCCTGGAGCTGAAATGTGATGTTCAGTTCCGGAGACTCTCTGCTGCTGCAAACCTATATTAACATTTTATTTTTAAAACGCCAGCTTGGATTGTCTCTTTAATGGATGCTGTAAGCCACATTGCTGTGGTAAACCATAATTACAGCATGTGATACAAAATCAGCTTGCATATTAAGCATAGTCAATGCAGATCTTAACCAAATGTTTGCTTTTCTTTTCATCGCAATGCTACGTCAGCCCAATGTACTGTCATTTCATTCTTTCAAGGGAAACGTATATTTCCTGGCATCTTTAAAAATGTACACGTTACTGTATATCCATAGACGGCGAGCCTATATTTTTTGCCTGGTGTCCTCCCCCCTATTTTCCGCTGCTACAATTATACACCAAAGCTTCAGCGTTGCTAACATGGTTTCATCGTGATTGTGGAATTTGTATGTATGGTGTCTGCCATCTTAAAATAAATTGCTGCATATCTTGAATGCAGTCGCGTTCAGCAACGTGTCCTGCAATAAAGTTAACGTTTTATGTAACGCAAATATTTTTAACCCCTTACGTGACAGGTGGCACTGTAGCATATTGTACACATGAAATTATAAGTACTACTATAATATTGTCTCCAAACAATCTCAAAATGTTACTTAACAAGCAACATCTAGTTAGCTTATTTTTCCTGGATCTCCCTCCCTAATGAGAGCAAAGATATCGGCCTCAAATTTCAGCGTCATTTTTTTTTTTTTGGTCAGCCATGTTGTTCTATCCCAGTCAATAAGGATTTTCAGAGAAATTCTAGCTAGTCAAGGTGTGTACAAGCCATGTCTATTGATATTGTCAAAACAATTGCAACAGCATTGTATTGAGCTTTTTGCATTACACAGATTGCAAAGCTTATGGTAAAGTGTACTGTCATAAAGACAGACCAAACACCGCCCCCCACAGGGTATGCGGCTGACGACGTAATGAGGTGCCAGACTATAAAGAGAGCTTTTAGCGTCTGTTTGCAGTATAATGAGGGGCTCTGCAGATGGCAGGAGGAATTCACATTTAGGCTTGACACGAGTCCCTGCGGCAGTCAGCATCTGGCTGAGGCTTTAGGAGACACGGGGGTACATAGGAGACAGTAAATAGCCTGAGCTGTAGCCGAGGAATGAAAGAGCCGGATTGCTGTGGGAAGTATTTTCCAAAGTGTTGCTTTCAAGGTAGAATTCATTGTAGGCGCAAATGGGAATTTAAACTTGGCGTACTAATACCCACGCATAGTCAGTGGGGAAACTACAATAGGCAGTGGCACCAGACAGAAGAGGACCATATAAAACTCCAGCAAAACCAAACCTCAATCTAGGGCCTAATCATTTACAGTGTTACATATGGCTCTATAGATGGTGCCATCCAGCGTACAAAGAAATGCGACACAGGTGCCCTTATGGCAAAGGCATAAGATTGACCGGGTTTAGCCTGCCACTAGTTCACCCAGTTTTTCATTGTTGGAAGCGTACTGGCAGGGGCAACATTACATTGATAAACTCCTGCCAACGGGCTGCACCATATATCGTACCGCATGTTTTGAGGCCTTCAGCTCTTTTGTTTTTTTGGGTACTAAATTCTAAATCCGGGTCACAGAATATGCACTACCTGGGTGGTTTTTTGGGGTCCAGTAATTCTCTACCCAAGAAAACGGAAGTTGGACCCGACCCAGACGGGTCCAACTTCCGGTGCCTCGCACCAACTAGGTAAACAGACAGGGGAGAGAGAGATTGGCCACAGAGTGAGGGCCCGGCCGGAATACGAAGGTGTGTCCCGGCCTCTGGGCTGGCCCAGCCAAGTCCCCGGACAGAGCCACAGGTATTTACACAGAGCCACGTGCAACTCGTAAACCCCTGCCCTTGCTGCAGGAAAAAAAGAATCGCCAACACTTCTGGGTATAGAACTAGACTGTTAAATATGCAGGCCAAATTTCCTAAGGATGAGATGGATACTTGAGGGAGGCCATAGAAAAATAACCTTGCAGATGAAGAAGGTAACATGGAAACAAATACAATCTCTTTAATTGGGCACTTAGATTTTGGATTTAGGATATACACGTGCGCGTATACAGGACTGTGAAATGTCTGATTCGCATATAGTAAGGAGGTCTCTTTTATTTATAATGTTTCGCTTTGGAATTCAATGTATTATGCATTGCTCGGCCTGCTTTTCATTTCTTGACATTTAAAGGTCGATGGGATCTAACTAATGTAGCAAAACACATGGTTCATTTTGTTAAGAAATGGAAGGAATTCCTTTGCGATAGCCTGCAAGAGTCTATAAAATAATTCCTGCCAAACACCTCTATGTCCATATATTATTTAAAATCCCTTTTTGGCAGCACAGTTCAGGAACCACATGATATTGGGCAAAACTCTACATTACTCTTTGTAACTCCTGGGAAAGGCCAGGGGTTTTGTTACGTCAAAAGGGTGGGTAAATAAAATGTATCCTCTTCCACGGCTGTGTTTATTACCAAGTTAAATAACCAATACAAACTCCTGTGTATGGTAGATGATATAGATTAATAGAATGGATTATCAGCTCTTGTGAACGAAATAGCAGAATGGGCTCCTACAGCCTGGCAGTTATACCAAAAAAAAAAAGCTGCATGTGTCTTTCAAAGGAGCTTTTCTCCTAAACACAGTAGTATTGCAATCCTCTGAGATTTCTACTCTATGGAATTCCTCTCCTTTTCCAGCCTTGCCCTCACTTTTCAAATGAAATGTTCTAGGGACTTTCAGGCATTGGAGAGGGTAGTGTGTTCTATTGCTCTGAACTGGTATTGGATCAATAATATATTTTTCTAACAATAGCGGGTAAACATTGTTCCTATTAACTCCACTAAATGTCGTTTTTGTTGTTGTTGCTATAAACATTGTGTGTGTGTGTGTGTGTGTGTGTGTGTATTCTTATTCATGTTAATATTTTGTGTTAGCAGAAGACTAAACTTGTATTTATTTGTTTGTGTTTGCTTGCTCTCAAGCTACATTTAGAGCTTTAAAAACAGGCCCATAGTAGTTGCCTCGAGTTGTTTTTTTTTTTTTTTTTTCCTGAGCCATAACAGGCAACCCAAATATACCTTTAATCCCTATATGCCAGGGGAACCTTAACATTCCATTTTAAAACTCACAAGCGAGTTCGATGCGCGCGCACACCTTCCATGGATGCAGTTGGGATGTTCGTATGGTTACCTATAGGGGGGTTAAGTTTTATTGCATAGCAATAACTTGATAGTGTTGGATTGAATTTATATCTATATATTCACACACCCACACCAGAAAAAACATCCATTTTTTATTTTTACTCGTATCTTGCAGAAAAATCACTTTCATTATTATTATTATTTTTTTTAACAATTGTCTGTCCCAGTAGATTCTTAAATGTAATAATGATTGGATCATCTAATAAATATTCTTTAGAATTGATGACTGCACGATACACTTGATGAGGGCATCGTTGCAAAATAGTGTTTAGCGAAGAAGATAAGCACGTCATAAAGTGCTTAAGACAGAGCAAGAATTCCGGTCCAAAACGCGTACATAAAATGTTTCCTGATAAAGGATGGTCGCTAGGAGGACTGATGAAACCGATTTGTAGAACAACGTAGCGTTCAGGAGGGGGAGCAACTGAATCAATGCGGTATCGATGATGCAATCACACACTGGTGTTCTCGTCTTTGAAAGCCGAAGGACTTTTTGAATAGACACTTAACTCCAACTATCATAATTTTAGGGTTTCAGATTAGATTACAACAGTTTTTAATACATTTACGAGCTACGAAGTAAAAACTCCATTTTCTCATTTAATGAACATAGACCCACCGCAGGGTATCTGGTACTTGTTGACCTAATACAGTGACATCAATTTAGTTAACATCGGTTCATTGTCTACATTGTGCTTCGTATATTGTGTTAATCATCATAACAGACCTACAATTGTGCACATTTTCATGGGGAATGAGTGAGAAATATAAGACGATAAACTTAAGGGGTCCCATTTATCGTGTATGTGTATATGTGTTTATGTATATATTTATATATCTATATCTCACCTACCACACAATAGGATTTGCAACTACAGTATATGTAAAAAGTACTCTACGGAAATATAAAGCCAGGAAAATGCTTTTGTCATAACACGGTCAACCAAATAACACCATTTGCTTGAATGTACATAATATCTCTAACATACACGGTCTATGGCAATCACTATTGTAAGCATTTTATCATTCATATCATGTTCTATTTATTGTTTTCTAAAAGTAAATACCTTTTTATTTAATTACAGCATTGGGACCAGGGGCCTCCTGAACACTTATCTCTGGGGATCCCCTTGTTTTTGAGACATTTTACCTTTTTTAATTGCCAGTTTTTCTGATCCATTTTGGGAAATAAACTTCACCACCATCCAAGCCTCACTCCCACGGGCCAATAGGAAACCGCATAGCAGCTTCCTATTGGACAACACCGACATCTTTTATTTTTACTTTAACTGTGAATGGCACATAAAAAGTTAAATATGTCGGGAACCGTGTGCTCCCAGGAAAGAGATATCACATTGTTCATCACCTGGAGGCCCCCGGATTCCAGTTCTGTTTAAACAAAGGCAAATACAAGTTCCAAAGCTGGAAGCATTGCAGGTTTTCTAACCTTATTCCGTGACACAGGCTCTTTCCATGCACATCTGGCACCATGTGGTCACACAATCACTCTTGAGTAAGAGTAATCGCATTGTCTCTTCCGGCGAGTGCTGATCACAAACGCCTCCCTAGAAAACCAGCAAAACCCCAGAACGTACAGTGTATGTCATAAGGACCCCCAGGGTGCTACACTTTAATGTAAATTGTACATCTACAGGGCACTGATGGAGTGAAGGAATAATACTGTAAAAAGGAAAATAACATAAATGGGAGTAGCCGTATGATTTATTATTTATTCAAAGGTGTGCTATCAAATAATTCCAATTTTGATGTCTAGTCTTGTAAGATTTATGTACATAAATACATGAGATGTATAGCTCAGGGATATAACGCAGTGATTAAATAAAAATTGTATACAACAACTGATTTTCAAATTAAGAACACATTATTCCAGGGGCGCGCATACTTTTTAAATGCCTGGGTGGAGTGCGCGGGACCTCTGCAACCGCCCGCGCCCCCCAGTTTGCTCACCGCTGCATTATTCAATAGTAACTGGTATGATGGATTTTAATTCCCAAAATGCATAGAATAAAGTGTGTAATATATAGCGCGCGCATGCGTTGCCATGCGCGAGCGTCAATTAGAATTGGCTGTGTTAGTCAGACGTTTCTATACTAGGGACGCATGCCCGTGAGCGGTGGTGACGAAGACCAGGGAAATTACAATAAAATTGTATTTTCGTACTGCTGCCACGCCACGAACCAATCACAGCGCGGCTGTGATGTCGGTCACGCCCCCTAACCGCGCGCATCACCGATTGCCGTCTACAAACTAACCGCGCACGCGCAACGCCATTCATGAGCCCGCGCAGCAGCGACTACTATAAAACAAGCCTAATAGTAGTAACAAGAGATGGAGGTATGATACCTTTTTATTGGACCAATAATCTTATAAATACCGATGGTCTACATGCGAATTAATCTACATCAAGTAGTCCTCAACAAAAAGACATTTCTGGAAAATTACAAGATTAGCTTTTAAAATAGTACTCCTAGACTTTAAAATCGCGAGAGCCCATGGATTTCCTAGGGCATGGGGGAAAAGGCAATAAGCTTATGAAGTATTACTTGGATATTGGAGTTCTCAGCAATGATTCATTGTTAAATGATAACGTATGTTTAAGGTTGAAGTACATCTGAGCAAACATCTAACTCACTCCTGGGGTGTGACACATTGCATAAAAGCCTCCAGGCTTCAACCCTACAGATTATGTAGCGTCTGACACCAGAGGGGTGTGTGCACATTTCTAGTTCCATATACTGTACATTCTACCATTGTTTTACGTAACCTCTTCAGAGCCCGAGGGGCCAACTATGCATCACCTTTCTTCAACCCCTCCAGTTGCTTAGCGTTGTGGTGCTAACCCCTCCAGCAGTGTGAACATTCTAATGTAGTTCTCTTTTCTTTGGGACCTCCGGTTTGGGCTTTACCTGGTGAGCTTCGGTTCAGCACAGAAACATGTCTCCGCTGGCTTCGTCTACCAAATGACTTGTAAATAGCTTTTCAAAATTCTCCAATGTCAAACATCTAAAGGTTTGTCCTTAATCGTGTCCCTTCCATTGGAGTATTTTAACATAGGAGGAACTGCTCATGCAAGAGGTTAATTTAGTAAATATTGCTTTCTTTGTGTCTGAACTTGCAGCATTTATATTAATCAGTGTTTTCATTGTGTGAGCTGTACTGGTGGAGAGCGCACGAACTGGTATCAACCCACTCCTAGCACTTATTATGTTGATGGACTGGGGCACGTTGTATTTAATGCGTCATTTTAATTTCTATAGATTTGTTGAGGATGTGTTTTTGTCATCTCCTAACTTCCAGGACTAGACGTAAAGATAATCACCGATTTGAGCGCACTGCAGCTTGAATGAAGAGTCAATTTGCAGAACACAGCAATACAAAGAAAGTTCAGGTACGGATTGAAAAGCAAAATGAGACAGAAGCTAGTCTAAGTGTCTGCTTCTCAAACATCTTAAATAAAGAATAGCTGTCAGGAAAACCATCCGATCTGCCATTGTTTTTGAAATTCTAGAAGCCCTGTCAGTCAGTGAATGAAACACGAGTGTGCTTATGGAAGTCTGCAATTCTCACAGCTGATGTCCTGCATGACTATCCCCCATGTTGCAAGCAGACATTTGTTCTGCATTGTGAGATATTCTGTACGTGGTGGCAAAAAATACCTAAAACTTTAAGATTGCTGAATGCTGTTGCTAAAATATGTTGCCGTACTGGAATAATGCCATTTGAACCTTGAGACACTGAAGGTGTTAAATGGAAAGTTGAGGAGGGGGTGGCTCATTCTGATCCAACTTTTAATGGGGCTGTTCAGGCTGCAAGGTCGGACACTGCTGAGAAGTGATGATTGCAACCTCCATATTGTAGGTGAAGAAACCACCCACACACTGTGTGGGGGCGAGATCTGTACGCAGACCAAAAAAGGCAGCACGGCATAAAGTCTTGCTTATCATGCAGAGCCTAAAAAGCTGAGGGGAAATGCTGCACAGCTCTCCATTTAGAAGTATAGGGTTTTTGTTCATTGTGTGTCTTGGGCTACTTTTCATCTGATTTTATTGAAGGGTTTTGCACCTGCAATAGTACCAAAAATCTAGTAAGAAAAAGTAACAATGTTGCACTGGATTTGACTCCAACTGCATTATACTGTGACTTGCAGGCGGTGCAGGTAAAATACAAGGTTCCCTTCATCTCGTTGGTTATGCGTCTCTGTATTAAATATCCACCCCCCACCTGTATTTATTTGTATATGTGTCACAGCAAAATGAACGTAAATCTGAAAGGATTATGATGTTGCTCCGGGATTTGTTATACAGTATGATGGTTTGGTGAGAATGTAGCTTTTGCTCTCATCTCCCCAGCTAGAACCCTGTGCAGTTAAATATGCTAGCAGCTGTTAATGAAACCATTCGGATGTTCTGGGAGACGTGTGGCTAGGAGTGCAGGACAAATGGCCATGTAGGCATTTACTGATCATGGGGGTGGAGGGGGGGGGGGCTCAGATGAAGGATCAGTATCTGTAACATTTGAATAATACATGGATGGCATGGTAATTGGATATGTTATGGAAATGGATAGGAGGAAAGCTGAAAGAATGTGATGACGTTCGTTTTTACTTTGGGGTCAGGACCTTATTTATGCAATTATTTATTTTTCACTGATCTCCAAATTCTGCTGAATACTACTGTTTCACAGGTTTTCTGAATTATTGCATTTTATCTTTAAAAGGAAGGATTTATACGCTGCTTTCTAATGTCGCACACGTTATACAATTATTGTAGGAGCTCTGCATTTAAGAGCAGAAGGCTTTCGCACTCTAGATCTCAGCGATTGAGACTTGCAAAGCATTCTTTTGCAACCTGTAGTAAGCTCCGGCTTTGTAAGTAATAATAAATGTCTTATTTTTGGTAGTGTATGCCATGTTGCAGATTAAAAAAAAGCTTAGGTGTTTTGTACCCAAATATCTTCAGTTCTCATTTTTGAAACACATGAAGTTGAATGTCACCATTTTTGAAACCATTGTAATGGTGTTCGTGTGGGTATATAAGTATGTGTCACTTTCTACCCTCTTAGGAGTGTCATGTTCAGTTATAAACGCAAAACCATGCATATCGTATTTACTAGAAAGAAGGCTATTATGAATAGCCACAATGGAAACCATGTTGCTTCATAGGAAGTTGTTGCAGGTGGCAGCGGCCTGCTTGATTGCATAAGAAGTTAAAGCTGCAGTTCAGTCTTTTTTTTTTTTTTGCATTTATTTTTTTACTTCAATAGTTTCATGTGGGCAATCTCTAATTAGCTAAAGTACAGTATAGCTGCAGGTCAATTCGTTTTCCATGTATTGATAGGTCGAAATTTGGTGACATATTAAAAGCTGGCATTTGTTTATAATCTGCTTGACTGGCAGTGGAAGCTCATGAATATTCATGAGCAATCCTGCACAGACAAGTGCTAGAGGGAGGGCAGGGCTGACAAAGGGGTGTGCCAGAGCTTGTGACAGGACATGAAGGGGCAGTGCCTTAGCAAATGCTTGTTAAAATAGAATACAAGAAAATTGGTCTTTCAAAGTTGTTTTTTTTAAAACAGAAAATGCTAAAAGTATTTTTTCTTACTACAGAACTGATTTATTAAAAAAAACACACATGCAGGATATTGACTGAACTGCAGCTTTAAGTTATGAAGTAATATTAAAGCTGCCGTTTAAAATAATATTATTTTTTTTTTTATTCATTCAATATGTGCATGAATACAATCTGCACACTGACAAGTGATTAGCTAAGCTGCAGATCGACCCGTTCTCCTGTAATCGATCACTTTGCTCAGGGTTATTTATTTCAGCATTGTGGGTAATGTAGTCCTGGAATATGATTGACTGGGCAGTTACTAGATACAATTGTGCACTGCTAGAGAGAGGGCGGGGCTCAAGAGCCAGAGCCTATCAGAAGGGGAAGGGTCTGTCACTTTGGAAATGCTTCCTACATTAGAAACATTAAATGTCCTTAAAACATTTTTTTTTAAATGCTACAAGTATTTTCTCACAGTACAGAACTGATTTATTAAAAAAAACACGTAAGATATTGCTTGAACTGCAGCTTCAACAGCCGACTGCTCCCTAAGCAAGTAGAGGTGACTGATAATGACTAATAATTACGAAATAGATATTCTCCGGGCTGTGAAGGTGCTGATGTGTTTGCAGTTCCAAAAGTCTGAGGTTAATAACCTAGCTCATAACTTTTTTTTATTTATTATTTATTTATTTTTAAACAGTGATCCTCTTTAGGAATTGATAGGAGAAATCATCCAGTGTTTAATTTGAATAGTTTAAAGGACACATTCGAGTTAGGTTTGTTAGATTACCAGTCATAGAACAGGAACTCATGTGTCACGTCTGAAGTCTGTTTTCATGTTTCATCCATTTTAGTTTGAAATGTGCATTTTGTTTTATTGTGACACTTCAGTGATCCTATTTATCATGGTATATCCTATGCTGGAGAGTTTTTGTCACTCTTTTACCCATAGTGACCTGTCTGGTTTGCAGCTACTACCAGCCTATAATGCACAATCTGTAACCAAGCTCAAATTAGTGAGTCCAAGTGGTTGAAGCAGATGTCTGCTTCAGTGTGGAGTGCGTTTATTGATTCAGTAATTGTTTGTGCTACGCATAGATACATAGCTGTGCAATGCAGCAGGCAAAAACTATAAGGCGTTTTATGCAAAATGGATGGGTAGCTAAAAGGGACATACCCATTGTGCTCATTTTATATGGCACTACCCAGAATACTTCAGCATAGCCAGTATATGGCATGTGACAGTGGTGGGAATGAAGCACGTTTGGGGGACATGTGGTAGACATACAGGTGCACTCATTTCTCTCTTTACAATTGTGGGGACAGGAGACAAGGGCTTAACTTTAAACAGTAGGAAATTATGACTTTCTATATTGCTTTCCCGAGGGATGGAAAAATTGACCCGTGTCTCCTGTGCTGTGAGCAGTAATGATCTGTCAATCCCTGCTGTGTTTCCCAGCGACCACAAAGCTGGGGCGCTGGAACCGACCGCAGAGGTGATTGACAGGTCGGGCTGCTCACTGAGGGAGGGTGGGTAATCCTAATCAGAGCAGGAGGCAGAGGGCACATGATGGCTGGGGTTAGAGCTAGTCGGAGCCCTCACGTACTCTACTCGCCACTGCTCTCTGCGCCTAACCAAATGCAGGCTCCTAAAAAATCTGGTTGACTCCTAAAGTATTTTATATTTGTGTCCACCCCTGGCCTTGCCTGTGTTTATCCCTAAACCTTTGGACATTTTACACCTTTCACATTCTAATCTCCATTTTAACAGTATGCAAAGCTGTAATATAGAGCCTAAATATTATAATGACAAATAGGTTTCTTGTTTGGTACGTGTTGAAATACCATGTGATGGACTGATGTACTCCTCACACTAGCAAAAGAATGCACATGGGACACCCATAGCATTTCTTGCAGCTCTTGTCTGAGGTCCATTGCTTTTCTGTCCACGTTGGCAGATATACAGTGCTAAAAGCTGGTCTGTGAGACTGCCCTTTTGATCTATCTCCAGTAATTGTAACCTAAACTGGTATAAAAATACTGGTATAAAAGTTAAGATACAACAATTAAATGGAAGAGCTCAATACAAGCTAAACACATAGATAAAATAAGCTATTGTAGAGGTTTCTCTAGACAGTTTGTTACCGCCTTATTTCAACAATTTTGGCGCACATAAAACCTACTTCTGAAAAGAGCTGTGAAATTATTTTGAACCTCTAAATAAAAGGCCAATTAAAAATAAGTGTCAAGTATGGACTTGCGATACTAGTCACCGTGACCATGCAATGTTTGTACAGCAGAGCCCTGCTTCTCGGCGATCCGCTGATACGGCGGCACCGAGAAGGGGGCCGCCATGTCTCCTCCGAGGCTTTGACGCCGGCGCGCATATGCAGAACGTAGCTTGCGCGCGCAGAACGTAGGTCCCGCGCGCACAAGGGGGGGAAATGCCGGGTTGCGCATGCGTACAAGAGGGAAAATGCCGGGTTGCACATGTGCATAGCTGAAAATCGCCGGTTCCGCTTTCCGACTATTTTCACTATACGGCGGGCCCTTAGAACGGAACCCGCCGTATGCCCGGGGCACTGCTGTATTGAACAGATGTCTCCCATGCATTCAAAGCACATTCATGTGATGTAGGCTACCCTTTAAACACACCTGTTTTAGTGAATCCTTTTAACCCTACTAAAACTGCTAAACCTACCCCTATTAATGATTCCTACTTTGCATGTGGTTTAATAAGAATCATATTAATTGGTGGTGACATGATTGTTAACAAATTCACTCGAATAAGGAAGTGAAGTAAATTATATAATCAAAACCATTGTATTGCAGCAATAAACACAGAACTTACCGAGGTTATTGGGAATATTAAGATGATCGGGGTCAAGGGCTTTCAAAAGCTTTTCTCTAGCACTTCCTCTCGGAGACAACGTTTGTCAGCAGCAGCAACAACAAATAATTTATTGGTTCTTGTTTTTTTTTGTTTTGGTAGGAGTTTTAAGTGTACAGGCCATAAACATCTACTTTTTTGTTCTAAAGGTGATACCGATATATATTTACAGTGGTTGACAAATCACCAAAAAATCTACTCGCCACCTAGTACCAAACGTGTGCTGCTTGGGCCAATATTTACTCGCCCGGGGGTTAAATCCACTCGCCCGGGGCGAGCAAATGTATAGGTTTGTCGAACACTGTATATTTATATATTTTTATATGTTCTTGCTGGTGCTATTGGCTAGTTGCTGTGATTTTTTTTTTTCTTTTTCTTCTTTGAGTAACTAGTTTTTAGAAAAGGTTATACTTTTCTATACCAAAGCAGCTTAAGCAATGCATCACACTGTTTAGACATCCATTTTCTCAAAGTTGTACCACCCTTCCTGATACTTTAAATCAACAATTGCTTATTGTTCATAGGCCCCCATTGTGTAACTTGAGTGATGCTGCTGCCACTGGAGCATCGTGACAAAGTAGTTCTGTTAGGAATGGCTGGTTGTGTGTTCATTTGAATAGAAAAGTCCACTGTCGTGCGCTCTGGGAAAGGCTTAATAGTAATTTTTTCATAATCTTGAATGTCACATAAGGATAATGAATTCATTCAAAGTCTGTCCTACTCCAAGACACTTAAATGGGTTCTGGTGGAAGATATACAATCTTGCCTCCTATTGTATACCCGAGATTAGTAGTGTTTGTGGTGGCAGTCTGCACAGTAGCGTCTGCTTGCTCTGCAGTGGTCTGGACTCCCCGTAGTTTCCCTGATTGCTTGCTTTCTGGATAGAGTAATGACGTGGATAAACAAGGAAGAAAATCCGGAGTAGCAGCCGCGTGAAAAGCACCAAAAATTGCAAGGAACCCCAGATGAGGGGTAAAGTATAAATAGCTTTATTTGGACATACATAAAAAATGGTCTCGCCAAGAAAAAACTCCCCACGCGTTTCGCACCCAAGTGGCGCTTTCTGAAGGAGTGTTGTTGGTCAAAGGAAGGGAGCAAAGATATAACAGTAGATACATGAAATCCAGGGGGAGCATAAAGGAGAAACACACACAGGCACAGAAAATCTAAGTGCAGAAGAATTGCAGGGTGGACAATATTCAGCTCCAAATCTTGACTCGTATATAGTGTCTACTTACAAACTGTAAGCGTTGTAACAGCAATAGAGAGGCTAAGGCAGTCAATCAATGGTGGGTATCGCTCGGGGTCCTCAAAAGAAAGGCGACCACAGTACTCAAGATGATATACCCCAAATGTAGATAGAGAGGAAAACACTGCATAGCACAGATCAACCAGGTACAATTTTTTTAATCTAAATGATAAAATGCGCACTTACAATGTGTCAATTAAAATCGGGCATATCACACTTCAATGGTGTATAAGAGAGACCGTCGGCAAGCCAGCTCACCGTCCCGTGGCTCCCGATAGACCTCCGTCTCGAGCCCCTGCTCCGTCGCGTCACCGCAAGACCGGGCGTCTGACGTCAGATCCGGTTGCACTCCGGTGGCAACCCAGCTTCCCGCGGTTCCTCTCCAGACTGCTCCAGAGAGAGGAAGGTTTCTCTAGAACAACGTGAGCGAGGTACAGCCAATTATACTCATATTTACAGGTGAAACCCCTCCTCTGGCTCTCCCCCTGGGATCTGAGGGTGCAGTTCTTCTCAACTCCTATTTATGAGCTCTCTCCCACCCCCTGTCTCTAGGTAGAAAAGTCCACTCCTTTGCTACCTAGAGATAGGGGGTGGGAGAGAGGTCATAAATAGGAGGTGAGAAGAACTGCACCCTCAGATCCCAGGGGGAGAGCCAGAGGAGGGGTTTCACCTGTAAATATGAGTATAATTGGCTGTACCTCGCTCACGTTTTTCTAGAGAAACCTTCCTCTCTCTCTGGAGCAGTCTGGAGAGGAACCGCGGGAAGCTGGGTTGCCACTGGAATGCAACCGGATCTGACGTCAGACGCCCGGTCTTGCGGTGACGCGACGGAGCAGGGGCTGGAGACTGAGGTCTATCGGGAGCCACGCAACGGTGAGCTGGCTTGCCGACGGTCTCTCTTATACACTATTGAAGTGTGATATGCCCGATTTTAATTGACACATTGTAAGTGCGCATTTTATCATTTAGATTAACATTTTTATACCTGGTTGATCTCTGCTATGCAGTGTTTTCCTCTCTCACTCTCTCTCTACATTTGGGGTATATCATCTTGAGTACTGTGGTCGTCTTTCTTTTGAGGACCCTGAGCTGATACCCACCATGGATTGACTGCCTTAGCCTCCCTATTGCTGTTACAACTCTTACAGTTTGTAAGTAGACACTTTATACGAGTCAAGATTTGGCGCTGAATATTGTCCACCCTGCAATTCTTCTGCACTTAGATTTTGTGTGCCTTTGTGTGTTTCTCCTTTTATGCTCCCCCTGGATTTCGTGTATCTACTGCAACATTTGGGACGAGTGAAGACTAATCCTACCAGAGAGTTTGAGCAGGGGGTGAAATTTCATTATTTTTGTGTTACCATCATTTGGTATATCACTATTCATGTATATGTGTATGATTCTTGCACCTTAATTTTTTTAAAACGTTATTTAAAGTGTTATTATATTATCACTTCACTATATTCACAGTGATCACCTGTTTAGTTGTTTTGCTCCTATTTATCACTGTTTACCAGTAGCAAAGTTATAACCACATAAATTACAAAACAATCATACACAGCTGAGTATAAAAAAATAGTCACAATGTAATTAAAAGCCCATCCAAAGCCAAACTAGACGAATCAGAATCAGCCCAACTAGGAACCCCGATAACAACAGAGGAGGTCTCAGCAGCCATTAAATCTCTCAAGAATTCCAAAGCCCCGGGCCCAGACGGGTTCACTAATTTTTATTATAAGAAATTCGAACACGTTGAAGCCATATCTCATCCGCTGGTTCAATAAGATCCTAGACGGAGAAGCACCACCAAAAGAGTCCCTAAAGGCCTCTATCATTGTAATACCAAAGGAAGGAAAAGACCCGACGTTATGCTCCAGTTATAGGCCCATCTCTCTGATCAATACAGACATAAAACTATTCGCCAAAATTTTAGCAACCAGGTTGAACAGAGTATTAAATTCCTTGGTACACCCCGACCAAGTGGGGTTCACTCCAGAACGGCAGGCCTGTGATAACATCAGGAGAGTAATCAACATTATCCACAACAGTAACAAAAACCAACGCCCTACCCTGATTCTAGGGTTAGACGCTGAGAAAGCTTTTGACCGAGTGGCCTGGCCCTTTATGTTCCGGGTATTCAGAGAGATGGGCCTACATGTAAACTTTATTAAAGGCATTAAGGCACCATATTCCAACCCAATAGCCACAGTTCGCACCTCAGGTTACACATCAGAACCATTCACAGGTTCTAATGGTACCAGGCAAGGGTGTCCACTCTCCCCAATGCTATTCGCTTTGTGCATAGAGGTATTAGCCTCAAGAATACGAGAGAACCAAGGGATAGAGGGTGTCCTTATAGGAAATAACATATATAAAGTGTTGCTATTTGCGGACGACACTTTACTCTCTCTGACTAACCTAGATACCTCATTAAAAAACCTATTTGACACGCTAGACGAATTTGGCACACTTTCAAACTTTAAAGTGAACAACATAAAATCAGAGGCTATAGGCCTACACATACCTCAAGAACTAGAAAGCGCACTAAAGAAAAAATTCCCAATAAAATGGATGCCAGACAAGATGAGATATCTAGGAATATACATTATGAGAATGTACGATGATATTTACAGAGCAAACTACCCGCATCTTATTAAAAACCTGAAAAAAGACCTGGAATCCTGGTCAAGATACCAGATATCTTGGACAGGTAAAATAATATCAGTGAAAATGAACCTATTACCTAGAATACTTTATCTATTCCAAGTGCTCCCAGTAACGGTTCCAACCTATGTAATTAGAGATTTGGAAAAAGAGATAACTAAATTTATATGGAACGGTAGAAAACCTAGGATAAAGAAGAAACTGATGGCCCTCTCCCAGGCAAGAGGTGGCCTGGGCCAACCAGACCTAGCAAAGTACTATGAAGCGGCTAGACTAAGCCCACTAATCTATTGGTCCGCAGCCCCAGGGAAAAAGCAGTGGGTGGATATAGAGAGAGCGGAAGCAGGGACAAAGGAGTTAGCGTCTCTTCTATGGGTAAAAAGGGGAACAGACAAATAGCCTATAGAGCCCACCCAGTCTTACTGCACTCCCTAAACATCTGGGATAAAAACTGCAAACACAGGCAAATCTCCTCCATCCCCTCACCCCTAACACCCATTGGATCCAACCCCGAATTTACACCAGCTCACAACTCAAATATCTTTAAGCAATGGGACGAGAAAGGGCTCTCTAAGTTAGGAGACATGCAGCAAGGAGGAAAAGTTAAATCATTCATGGGAATGAGAGAGGAATATAATATCCCAACCACACAAATATTCCAATACATACAACTGGCCCACTACGTTTCCTCAATTCAACCAAGTGACACTTGGAACAGGCCACTCACCAACTTTGAGAGCCTATTCCAAAGAGGTCAATACAATAAAGGGACGATTGCCCAACTCTATCAGGTACTTTTAAAACAATATGATGACCAAACAAGCAAAAATATTCTAGACTGGGAACACGACATAGGAAACCCCCTAGAGGAAGAGGACTGGGCAGACATCCACGAAAGGATAGCTAAAGCTTCCCGATGCTCCCTGATCAGGGAAACAAACCTGAAAGTCCTACACAGATGGTTCCATTCCTTTTTCCCGCTAACCTCCCCTATGTGATGGCGCAATTGCGGTCAAATAGGCACATTTAAACATATATGGTGGTCCTGCCCCCAAATCATCCTATTCTGGGGAAGAATTAGACGCCTAATAGAAGGGACAACAGGGGTAGAGCTAACATGGGACATAGAAACAGTGCTCCTACTAAAACCGACCGACGGACTTGAAAGAAAATTAGACACTTTGATAACGCAGATACTCTCCGCAGCCAAAACTCTAATCGCAAGACATTGGAAACAGAACGACCCCCCCCCCCCCCCCGATTAATGAGGTATTGCACAAGATAAATTATATAATGACGATGGAGAGACTTACAAGCCTAATACACGACAGATACAACACCTTCTTGACAACATGGAACCCCTGGGAGACCTACATATGGAAGAACCCAATAGGAACCATAAAATAGAAAGGAAACCAGAAACAACTACTAAAGGTTAGGTAGATCTAGACCTAGCATAGGATGTGACAAGTATCATGGAATGTTTGCTTCTTGCATGAAGCCAGTGATGGATGTTACCCCACCGCCCTACCCCCCACCCACCCCATAACCCTTTTATTTTCTGTGCCCCCCTCCCCCCCATTCCCTTCCCCCCTTTTTATGTTGCCTTGTTTCCTGAAAAATAAAAAATATATACGTTAAAAAAAAAAAAGCCCATCCAAAGGAAAACTATCACTGGCACCCATGTCACCCATGTCACCCGACAGGTTCACCCTCATTGGCTGGACCGCCGGGAGCGTGGCCACCGCACTCGTTGTCAGTATTGAGCTCAATTTTCCCTTGTAGTGGGCCCGGCCCCATTGAGGGGCGGCTCTTGTCACTGCAGCGCCCACGGGGACCTGGCCTAAGATAGAGGACCATAATGATATGTGGGGATATCAATTAGATGAATAGCAGTATTTGAAGAAATTTAAATATTGTTGGTTCCGTGTGTTAATTTGATCTGAATTCTGTTTTCACCAGAGCAACCCAGTAGGTCTATCCCATCTCTAGTTGACCTGTGGAGTGTCGGTCTCTGCTGTGCTTTTTTCCTAGCACAGGGCAAAGCAGTCTTAGGCCATGTCCATACTCATGCCTCTCGTGCCGAGCCGCGCTCACGCTGTGCAAGCAGGAGCTTTTGCCTGGCCTGGCCGGCAAGGCTGTGAGCACACTTGCGAGGCAGGACGCGGGGCATCAACCCCCCTGAGCATCAACTTGCCCACCCCGCTGGCAGCCTGTCTCTCCCCTGTCAACATCTATCCCCCTGCTTCACTCACCTCTTCCTCATTGGCTGCTTTGGAGTCACGTGAGCGGACTCGGCGCTCAAACTAAAATCCGACTGTCGGGTGAAAGTCAGTACGCTTCCGCACGCCTACGGATGCGTGCACGATCTCCTGCTAAAGCCGCTCTCATTGCGGTTGCAGGGGTTCACTGCCCAGCGTCAGCGCGGGTCAGCGCCTAAGCGCTGACATGTCTGCGGCCTTTTGTATTCCATGTTTAGGATAAGTGAGTCAACTCCAAAAAGCTTAGTACTTGTAGCTTTAAAATAAACATGACTTTCCTATACAAGACACAATCTTGTACAGTGATTCCGACCATTGCATCTTTAAGACTGTCAAAGCGTAGAAATAAAATCAATGAGTCAAGGGTTCAAAGTAACAGGTGAGTTTATCAGCACCATGGCACTTTTTGAGAGAGAATTCAAAAAGAACTCATGCCTCTGCCAACATATTGCTTGGTATCACATTTTTATACATTTCAAAATGAGTAATACGCCCTTTAAGGGGGCTGGCTTAGAGATAAATAATAATATGATGACATACAAAAATACATATTGGTTGATACATAAATATGCTTTACATTGCTATATTCTTATCCTATATACCATATATGTGGGCCGCCCTTAACCTTGTGACATAAGGGAGTTACTGTGTCCAGCCCTGTGTGTACTGTAGCTGTCAGATAACAGAACCTAAGGTCAGCAGAATTATCTAAGGCAGGAAAAACCTCTTACGATTGCATTTTCAATTCTTGCATGCCTCGTAGGAATTACACAAGGGCGAGTTACATCTAGAAGCGATACTCTGCAGAATCAAACATTCACAGTTCATACACGAATGAAACAAATAAGCATACATACAAGCAAACACTCAAAATGGCGGTTAGGCCAAAATGAAGGTGATGATAGCCACACACATTATCTCAATCTTCACAAGACACATACCAGAGAACAGACCATCCAGGCAAATGGGGCTTCCAGTGCTGGAGGGTGTATTATGTAATAGTGCCACTTAATAAATATGGCCCTATATAAATTAGGACCTGCCACAGGTATTTCTTCCAGACATAGATCATGTGGAAAACAGAATGGTAGAAAGGTCAAATTGAGCAATTCCGGAATAAACTTGAAATCTATTTTTACCTTCTCCGCTTCACTAAAATGATAAAGTAAGAACAGGTGGACATGTCTATATTTGGTGTGATTTGTTCTTTCTCTTGTTTTTTCCAAATGTTTCCAGTGGTTTTAGTATGACATGAGACTATAATGTGCAGTGTTTTTAATAGTTTTTGTGTTTAGTGTTTTTAAATTGTCACCATCAAGCTTACTGAAGACTTTGAGCGGAATAATATATTTTTGCAACAAAATCTCGCTTATTTATGGAAGTAGAGATACTAAAAAAATCCTTTTCAAATGAATACTTACACAGTGCAAAGGAGTGGTGAGTCTTTCAGATCATCTTGACTCATTACCACTCATACAATGCTGAATACTTAACTGTCTGTGTATTTCCTGGAGCGTCTGAGGCATAAGTATTGTAATATGCATTGGCAAAGATTCCACTTCTATACTTATCATCCGTTTAAATTCATTATGGTTGTATTGTGAGAGTAAAATATACACTAAACGTACAGAACATGTACTCGAACAGTTGGAAAAAATGAAGCGCAAGTAAAAATGTTTTGTCACGCTCTGCGTTGATAGGACTGCCAGGGATTGTAACATTACCAGACAACACAGGGGTTTAATAAACCGGGGTTTATTTAGCCGAAGCCAACAGTAAATCACACAGTACAGAGCAGCACAACAATGTTACCGGCACACGGGGTTAACAGGGAACACCTAATCTGGCTCAAGAAAGGTGCTGCCGTTGCTTGCCTTTTAGGTACTGGAACAAAAGGGGATTCCTGCAGGTGAGGGAACTGTCTTGAAAAATGCTCACACTAAGACAGCCACGCAGGCACCACCCCGGTAACACACAGCTTTTACAAAGGCCATCAGTTCCGGCATAACTAACTCTGGGGTTGGGATAGAACTGCTGCCTTCTTCCCAGCCTCAATCAGTCTTGGTCTTGGAGGGAACAATAGTCTTGGTCACTGCACATGGCCTCAGGCCCAGTTGATGAGATTACTGGAAGCCCAAAAGGACAGGCTCAAATATTGTCTCTATCCTTCTGAGTGTTTATAAGGGTGCTCCCTTTATCAGGGGCTTGTCTGTTCACATTCCCCACCTAAACAGGAAATTAGTGTACTCAACCGAATATGCAATGCGTTCCAAAGATAGGGTTGCCAGGTCCTCTAACGTCGGCGCCGGCGTGAGACGGAGGCCCGGCGCGTGTCAGCCTCAGACACCTGCGTGGGACAGACAGGGAGAGAGAAGCCTGCAGCGGGGGAGAGCTGGGCATGGCGGCAACTGCTCTGACCAGCCTCCGCCCCCCCCTCCACATTCACTGCCTCCCTCAACATCCACCGTCCGGGCTCCCCTCTCTGCCGCCACCGGCCCCCCTCTGCCCTTCCACAGCCACCGTGCCCCTCCCCCCTCCCTCCCCCCACAGCCACCGGGCCCAACTTGACACCATCCCCAAGTTGTCTGAATTTTATTGGGGTGGTGGGGGTATTTTGTATATATATATTGGGGAGGTGGGGGTTATATTTTTATATGTATGGGGTGTAGGGGTATATTTTTATGTATTGGGGGCATGGGGGTATATTGTTATATGTATTGTGGGGGGGGTCGCATCTTTTACCACTGTGTCCAGTATTTTTGGACAAGCCGCCTGGCAACCCTATTCAAAGAGTGGAAGTAGAATGAGGCGCAGCAGTGTTTGCATGTCAGTAGTATAGGGGTGCAAGATTGGCTGAGTGGGGGCGAGGTGCTGATAGCCCCACGCTCTTCCCCAAAGCATTTAAATTAAATGCCGGGCGATTGCCCGCCAGGCCTCCAGGTTCCCTTATCTGATCTCCGGTGGCTTCTGGCAGTGTGGCGCCAAATGGCACAACATGACGTTGTGACGTCAGAAACGCCGGTGACAAGATATGGGCAGGGGGGAGCAGGCTAAAAAGTTTACGCACCCCTGCCGTTTCATACTAGAAACCTCCAAAGTACAATGCAATCCCCCACAAGACGTACCTGAGGGAATCCTCGGTATAAAGAATATACTGGACATGTTCAACAATGGCACCTAAAACCCAGAGTATACACCACAATATGCAGTAGATTACATATAAAACACAAGCATTGTAAATAAATACAGAAAAATATGTTTATAAAAGGGGGTATGTAAGGGTCTAAGGCCTTGGTCCCGCTGCGGCCGGTGGCGCGCGCGGGCCACCAGCTGCTTGCCTCCGTTCTGGAGGTCCCCACTGGCTCCTTCCGGCGTGGCTGACTGCGTGCTGTGACGCGTCAGCCAGCCGGAGCTACAAGGAGCTCGTAGTTTCGGAGAGTATCACGTGACACGCAAGGGAGCCAATCCGTGTTCCCCCTCTGCTCCGATCCCCCGTCCCCCCGATCCGATTTCCCCCCTCTGCTCCGATCCCCGTTCCGATTCACCTCCCCCCCCCCCCCGTGTGTGTATTTGCCTGTGTGTGAGTGTGAGTGGAGGGGAGCAGGGAGGGAAGCTGTGTGTGTCTTGGGTTTTTTGTGGTTAACTTTTGGCCGGCTCGGGAGGAGGGAGGTGCGCCCAGCTAGAGGCAGAAAATTTATATCTCCCGCTCCCTGAATCTGAGCTCCTGCCGTGAAAACCTGACCTGTTGGGGGCCCTTGAGGGCTGGAGTTGGCCACTCGTGCACTAATGCATTTTTGATTCTCATGGAGTATGGAGTATGGGGTACCGATGTATTGCAAGATGATTGACAAACTCTTGCCGCGTGTATGAACTTATTCCTCAGTCAGGATCAGCTGTTGCCATTTTCTTAAATCTGCTGTCGGCTGACACATTAGGAAGGGCTCTCGTCATGTGCAGTAGCAAAGGTTCCTCCCAGACATGTTGTTTGAGGAGAAACGCTGAGTTTAAATTGTACTTACATTTATAATGGTCAGCATCATTTTTGCTCTTTAAAAAAAAAATGTTTAATGAGCATATAAATTACCTAGACTACAAAGCCTTTAGTTATATGGGAACATGTTTGGCTGAAGCCCTTATAAAAAGTAGTAGGTTAACGGACTTAAGAAGGTACACATTTTTTAATAGAGCGTAAAAGTACTTTTTTTAATTTATTTTTTAATGCAGTTCAAAGCTCATTTTTTTAAATATAGATACATTTAATTTGGTAATTCTGCTGCTATACAATTCTGCTGTAATATGGCAGGCATAGGTTTTAAGGGCTCCATGTTACAATGGATTAGATGCAAAAGGTGACACACTGCTCATTTGCATTTCATTTCCCAGAATCCCTTGCTGCAGTGGAAGCACTGTACGCAAAGAGATAATGGTGAAAAGCAATGTTGCAGACCTGTCTGAGACATGTGATCTTTTTATTTACTCTATGTTGCTATACAGAAAAGACCTGCTTTAATTCATCTCTAAAATCCATCACAAATGTGCATGTCGTTTGATAAATCCCTGAAGTTGAACAAAGTTCTGCATCGGAAGACATTCTTTAAATCATTAAGGCTTAGAGTAGTCCTATTCCTTTCTACTAAATCCCACTAAGCCCTTAACTAAAATATGTTGTGTAATTCGGACTCAAATATGCAGGACTCGCGTTTTATTTTCCATTCTAAGCTGTGGGTAATTAGTAAATGGGACTGTTTGATCGTGGACCTTTTTGTTACCAGATGTCATTGTGGCACATTGGGAATCACAGTAATTTAGACAGTGAGGCACACATGCAACTTGTGTGTTTTATACCAGTTAGTTTGCTTTGTGGAACACAGTGTGCCATTATTCGTTCATTGTAAAATCTAGTGCGTAGAATTTTTGGGGGATTAATAACACATGGACTCCTAAAACAAGCACACCGTTTCTACTTGATAAACGGATATATCTTATCTGCATTTCATAGAAGATCTAGAGCAGGCCTGCACAACTCCAGTTCTCGAGGGCTGCAAACAGGCCAGGTTTTCAGGATATGCCTACTTCAGCACAGCTGGCTTAATTAGAGGTAAGTCATACTGAGCCACTAATTGAGCCAGCTGTGCTGAAGTAGGGATATCCTGAAAACCTGGCCTGTTTGCAGCCCTCGAACTGGAGTTGTGCAGGCCTGCTCTAGATGGTCTAACAAATATTGTTTGTAATCAATGTGCAAGCATAGAATCGCTCTGCTCAATTAAGACCATTCAAAATATCAAAGAAATTACCATTTCAGGAAGCCAAATGTAGCTTTAGCCTACCCAACCTTCAGATTATGTGCCGTGTACAAGGGGAGTGGGATCACTTGATTTGCTTTTAAATGTGTGTGTGAGTGCATGCGTACATGCATACACATTAAGGTGCCTAGTTTCTGTGACTAGAACTTCCACTTCAGCTCACGTACACAACATATCCATAATGTGATACTAAGGCCTTGATTATGGTGGTAGCGACGGCGCGCGTGCAAGCCTCTTCTCATAGGGGCTGCCCATAGAGAGCGCAACTGCGCGAGCGATTGTCGGCAAGACAAAGAATTTTCTTTGTATCGCAACGCCGTGTCACATACGCGGTTCAGCCAATGAGGGCGCTCCGTTCACATGATGCCACGCCTCCCCGGACCTCCGTGCAGGTTTTGCACGAGCGGCAGGTGCGCGTGATGTCATGCGCTCTGACGCGCGGAGCAACTGTAATCGCGGGCATAGACTTGAGGCAGCAAGACACTGGTAGGTTGAGATTCAACATTGTGAGATGTTTTTGTGGGAAAACCCTCAGCAGTTTTATAAAATCACTTAATACAGTTGGCTTCCTTGGACTCAAAACAAAATACTATGAAAGGCTATGTGTACATGGTCTGCACTCTTTAAATATATTCAATGTACTGATTAAGCCACCTGTGCTGAAGCAGGGATATTCTTATAACCTGACCTGTTGGTGGTACTTGAGGACTGCACGTGGCCGTCCCTGGAATAGTCTGTACAGTACTTTACTAGCTAATACAAATGGAGTAACCGCACTCGCTGTGAATGCTGTTACATTCTGATAGTAACAAGTTGCGCCTTGACTTCATTTTGTTTCCAGTCAGGTGGGGCAGTGACGTCGCTGGGCCAATAGCCCACGAAGCGTCGACGTCATGACGCTGCTTCGCGCTGATTGGGTGTTTTCAGCCGACAGCGCGCTGAGAAACAGGCTCTGCTATCGGCTGAAAATCCCAGCGCCTCAGCACGCCTGCGGACGCTCAAGGGAGCCCCCTCTCAAGACATCCTCATTGAGGATGAGGGGGCTCATCGCGGAGCGTCCCCACGGCTCGGCGCGGCTCCCCCCACCTCTATGGACGTAGCCTAAGTCATGAGCAGTAACTGTAAATTTCACTGGTGAGCACATTCACGTCTCACAGGTCTGCAACTCGGCTTTTCCCCATTATCTCCTAGCATACAGCGTGCTTCCACTGCAGCAAGGGATTCTGGGAAATTACAGGCACATGAGCACACAGTGTTGCCTTTTGCTTCAAATCCATTTTGACATGGACCCCTATAAGCTTATGCCTGCGCTATTTCACAGCTTTGCAGCACAGCTTGGGTTAAAGAAGTGCATAGCCAGTAAAACCTCCTCGGACAGCTGTTTCGACCGTTTAAGTCTCTCCAGTGCCAGGGTGGTTATACTGGCTTTGCATGTAAACTCGGGCTGTGTTGAAAAGTTGTGTAGTACTGTATGGTGGAGCTTTTTTGTCACTTTTTTTCCCACCATAACTCATAAATCATCAGCCCATTTTTCAAAGCACAGGTACTTTTGCTGTCCCTGAAATGTGGCCTTTGAAGCAGTTCACATTGTTGATGCCAAAAGGGCAGCTGTGTGTCACTAACAGATGGTGCATTTGGTTTCCCTGCTACTAATTAAAATCGTTAAAGCGCTGAGCTGCCAATATACGGAAGAAAACGAAAATGTATAACCATCATCCAATCTGCACAGGGATTCTCAATAGCTAGAATTTCCAGCGCCGAGGCATGAGGTGTCCTGTTTATCTACAACATCAGATAATGACAAGTGTCACAGATACAAGTGGATTACCTGGCAATTTGTGGGTTGAGCAAATACGTAGTTACTTATTCAGCACACTTAGATTTTTGCAGTATGTTTTTTATTTTATTTTTTCTCTCAAGTTTTGGGGCTGCTTTGCCATCCTTTAATTACCCCGTTCGTGTGATGTCCGTATCATGATTTGAAAGTGCCCTCTTAAACTGACTGACTTTTACCCCTCTGTCATGAAGCATGGCACATTAATCACACATTATCTGTAGGTATTATTGCAAGATTCAGCTTGTTTTGACAGATCATTGAGTGTTTGAGCTTCAATACCGAATGTATGGTTTGTGTTCAGTGATGACTTTTTGCAAAGGAATTGGTGTTTCCTCGTTTGCCCTCAGCCCTCCTTTTGTTTCGACATTTATTGCTAATAGTTCTGTTGGCGCTTTATACAGTTCTCCGAATTAACCGATGGAGCCCATGTGCCAATGATCTTCTATGACTTTCTCTGAGTAATGGCTGTCTGGCCATGTTTTAATCTGTTTATAGAAGTGCCGCAGTGCTGATGTATGCCATCTTGGCACACCTAATTACTATTTTCTTCTCGGAGAAGCATTGCACATTTCAGTTATGGTGCGTGCACTTTTACCTCTTAGGCCTTGGTTCCTGCCAGAGGTGTTGTACAGAGAAAATATACTGGACCTCCATTAATTATTTACATGTGAAAATAATAATCGGGGTGTACTGTATATAAACGACCAGATTTTTGTTGAAATATCTTCAATACGAATGTCTCCCAAAAGTTTCTGGTGAAATAACCTAAGAATAATGCAGTAAAAATAAGCATGTTTTTGAATTAAGAAATACAAAATAATCTTGTACTTGGGCAAAATAGGCATATTTTAAAGAAGTAATCCAAGCTTCTTTATTTAAAATAAATCTGTTCTGTAGTATTAGATAGTACTTGTCTGCCATTACCCCTACCTGTCCGTAATACATCTGTATTATGTTTGTGTGTGTGTGTATCTATATCTATATTGTAGGCCTGGTTCCAGCTATTCAGGAACCAGGGGTTAATGTTATATTCAGCTGGAATGTTGCAAAGTGGTCTGTGATCTTTCAAAGTAACTTTTTGCATGTAACTGTGTTTGTTGCATTTCCACCCACCAATCGGGGCTGGGTCATAATTGCAAACACCTGGGAGGAGGGAGACCATAGCTAGATGGGTCCATAGGTCCATCAAGTTCTAGGTCTTTTTTCAACCTCATCTACTATGTAACTATGTAGATCAGCTCAGCTATAGCTGTGAGCTCAGATTTCTTTAGCTGAAGCAGCTGGGAAGACGCTGTGAGTAACTGGGAGAAGCTGCAGAGGACCCTGCAGGAAGAAAGAACGGGGAAAATCTCTTTAGGGTGGTCCCTTCACCCTGCACCCCAGTTTCATGTGTGGTGTACTTGTAAACATTAGTGAATATTTATTTTTCCAATTAATGAATTTGATAAATTCTATTTCTGTCGGGCGAATTGATCCCTGGTGTGATAGTCCTGGTCTCCTGTGACACTTATCAACTTTTTATTTTTTAAATGTAACTCTTCATTCCATTTTTAATGAGATTCTGTATCCTGACTCTTGCATTCTGCTCAAGGATGTCTTCTCTCTACCCCCTTTTGTATCTAAAGCCCTCTCCCGCCTTAAACCTTACTCACTGAATGCCCCACACCTCTGGAATGCCCTTCCCCTCAATACCCGACTAGCACCCTCTCTATCCACCTTTAAGACTCGCCTTCAAACACTTTCTGTTTTTTCACATATGTATGGCCAATCCTTTCACCAGCAGCATGCTCCTTACACAGAGAAGCGTGGTGAATGTATATTTGTTCCACCTTAAAACACACCTGGTTACCGAAGCATATGACTATACACCTGATACATAAAGCTTGGCACCTTGCAGATGCACTTACCAGTATGTTCTCTTACTGTATCTGTATGTTTCTCCTACCAATTAGATTGGAAGCTCTTTGGAGCAGGGACTCTTCTTCCTAAATGTTACTTTTATGTCTGAAGTGCTTATTCCCATGATCTGTTATTTGTAGTATTTGGTATTTTATGATTGTCACGTGTATTACTACTGTGAAGCGCTTTGTGCGTTGATGGTGCTATATAAATAGACATACATACACACATACACACACACACACACACACACACACACACACACACACACACACATACATACATACATACATACATACATACATACATACATACATACATACATACATACATACATACATACAGAGCATCCTTTGATATTTTTTTTTTTTAATAGCAGGTTTTTGCCATCTCCCCAGCAGTGTAACACTTTCCTGTTTGTGATCATTTGTTGCCAATGTTCCCAGCAGTTTGAGCTGTTAACTGTAGCAATAGATAATGTCACTGTAGTAATATAATACATTGTAGCTGCTGAGTTACTGACTGAAGGATTGATTTGAAACAAAGGTAGCCGCATAGTGAACCTTGGGAAGCAGGAATTTGTTGATTGATCACGGGAGAACGAATCGATTGGCAGCTTAGGTAATTAGTTTTCAATAAAGGTGATCTAATTGTGCATATATTAAAACAAAATATTTTTAAACTGCTTGGATGGCCTCTTTAAGCTCGATCATAGTAAAATATATAGAACAGGCAATAAAAAGCTTGCTATTTTGTTCCGATTAATATATATTTTATATCTTATCTTGCCTAACGATAAAGTATATGTGCTCGACAAAAAACAATTTTGCACTTTTTTTTTGTGCAGTAATAAATGGACAACTCTATTACACAGGTTGTCTTAAAATGTAAAACATTTGTTTGCTTTTTATATACTGTTTATTTTTAATCCGTTGGTTCTAAAAGGAAAAAGTGCTTTGTTTTTTGTGTGTGTAGATTACTGTAACACACAAATCCTACCACTATCACTTATTCACCAAGGTTTATTGCACTGTTCTCTGCCCATCAGTAAAGAAGACATGGACTTGAGCCTTTTAAATTGGACAGCAGAATAGAAGTGTGGTGTTCAGTGTGATTCATTGCTCTGCAATCTCTGCAGGCCCTGCCTGAATCTTACAGGGTAAATACCATTTTTTTTAAATGTATTAGATGCTTTTTATTATACAGTAAACTGAGGTGAATTACATGGTTTCTATTGAGGCTTGCGTGTGTGTTTGTTACATTTGCTCAAGATTATTGGCCATTTTATGGATCTGCATCACTCTCTAACACAATAATGACAGACTCGTTGGAACATCCTGGAGTACATGCTGCTCAGTGGATGACAAGTGAATGCACAACAAATACCGAGCAGTGTTTTATCAGGTGAAAAGTTGCATGTTGTAGAAGTATAAAAAGTGGCTGATTTTATGAGCTGTGCAACTGCATGATCTCACTGCGGCCCACAGGAAATAATTACACAAAATACAATGAAAGCACAATGGCAAAGACTCACTCTGCATGCATTTAGCATATCTATTCAGTGGACAAACAAAAACCCTTCCGTGTTTTTATGATGCTTTCAGACATACATCACTGCAAATTGAATGCACTATGCCATTTATCATAGGCATTATAACATACTGATGTGTGTTAAACTGTGCCATGAATCTTAGTGTTGTAAAAAAATCACTTAGGCGTCTCATTCCAAGGTACAGTGCTACCGTATTAAAGCGATTTTCATAAGGTATGGGGCGTGGGGCACTTGGCAGCATTTAATGGACCAGTACGAGCTTTCACAAGTCTGTTCATCAGATGTCAATTATTGAGAGCTCGTGTTCATTCTTTTAAGAGAAGTACAGTATTGGAGCCTTTGCAGTAATTCTAGTATTCATATGGACCAATATGGCTACTTCTATGATTGCCTGGGATTTGCGTATCTGTATGGCATCCTCCGATCTCTTCTTCATTAGAAAGTATTTTTTACCCGTATAAATAAACCAAATCTGATTACCGGGGTGTAGATTTGCATTTTTTCTTCAAGAATCAATGTGTTAAAAAAATAAAATAGGTCCTGTAATTCTACGTGACAAGGGATATTTGTTTTAATGTTGTGTTGACAACTTTTCAGGAGCTATGGAAAAGGAATGAAGGGATTTAGAGCTTGTCTGAAATGTTTCCTGCGTTCAGCCGGGTGTGAGCTGCAATACACAGGAAGCAGGTGCTCCAGGGCAATATTTGGATCAACATTTTACCTGTAGCGCTGCATTTTTTTTGCATTGTACACAATTGTCACATTCTAGGCATTATTTTCTGCTCTTCAATATATTTAAATAGTTGTGTGGAACCACCCTGGGAAACTCTGCCTCGTACGGTTCCAGAGGCCTCGTCCCTGGAAATCTTTCAAAACAGACTCAATACCTACTTCTTCACCTATGCATTTGAGTGAACCATAACCTCAGAGGTGCAGCATTTACATTTCCCTGATATACTCTGTTCCTTCTATAGTCTAATATTTGTAATGTTCTCTTCTAGCTTTAAATGTTTTCCTTCTATATATATATATATATATATATATAATAATTTTATTTTTATTTTTTTATTTTTTTAAAGGTTGGCTTCAAATGTGATGCAGCGCTTTGTCCCATTGGAAGAAACGCACTTATTATGAAAACCAATAGCATTTTATTGCCCGGCAGAAGCTGGGTTTTTGATTTGGACAGGAAATTAAAATTGTATTGAGCTTGGATAGTTGAAAAAACAGATTTACCATGTAAATATCGAGCCATATACTGAAATTGTCATAAAAGCATCAGACAGAATTTGCATTTGATTTGCTAAATCCCTTCTGCTGATGCTGCTGTAAAGTTTTGTTATGGGAGTAATTGGTTCCCCAATGCAAGACCCGTTATCTTAAAGCATTGCCAATCTGCTGAACCAACCCAAATCCACGAAGGAAAGATTCAAGATCTCATGCCTATCTTTGTTTTGTGTTAAGGCCTGAGTTGTTGGGAATGGCCAAATGATATGTAGTCCTAAGTACTCTAAGTATTGGTTATCTGGTAAACTTGATCAATTATAAAAAAAAAATTGTATTTCTGCTTGCCAATACACTATTACAAAACGATAATGCCCACACTTTGTGTGAAGCATAGCAACACCTCATAAGTAAATTCCTAAATATGTTTAAAAAAAAAAAACATTTGTGGAGAATTTTGTTGTGCAAAAGGTGCATGTTCAGTGCAATGCTCAATATGGCGATGGAACTTAAGAAATGGCTGCACATTTTAAGCCTGAGCAGTGATCAATATTGTAGGGGATTCTTTAGTCAGGTCCATAGTGAGCCTTCAGGCCCTCTGCCGGTGGCTCGTCTGGGATCAGAAAGGTCACCACCAGACTGTTCTCCAGTAGCCTTGTCCGTATCAACAGTGTTGAAATATGGAATTATTAAGTGTCAGAAAGCAAGTAAATGTAAATAATGAATGTGGATGAGAACATGAATGCATTCTTTGGAGTGCGCATAAATATTAGTCAATGAGTTACATGGAAGTGGATAAGGACTTGAGAGGATGAGTGAGCTCATCCACAGCTAGGGTTTTTTTTTAGCATAAGGAGATAATTTAGTCTTGAAGAAACATTGTATTATGGCATTTAATGCTGTTTGCAGTGCTTTGAAATAGTCGCATATTTGTATGCCACATGATTATAGCCATTACATTTGAATGTAGTATTTGTCTTGTGGTTGTACTTCAAGATGGAGGTGTCCTTGTAGCTGTTTGATGACCATTCCCAGTTCCCTCATTAGTTCACGTTGCTTACCTTTTGTAAGTCGGAAAAAATGACTGCTTTGTAAGGCCTCGGACATGGTCAAAAAGACCGCGCTGAGGGGAAACATTATCCCTATCAGCGCGGCTTTAGACGGCGCATGTGGAAATGCAGGAGACAGGCAAGTTTAAATTTTGCCGCTCATGCAAGCGAAGGGCCGGTCACGTGACGGGCAGAAGCCAATGGCAGTCCGTCACGTCGGCGACGTGGTGCGCTAGCCCCGCCTCCCGATCCGCCTCCCGTAAGCCTCCCGCCCGGCACACAAGCGCGCTCGCTGACGCTCATGCAGGGACAAGAAAAATCTCCTGCTTGAGCAGGAGAGCATGAGCGTCAGCGCTGCCCAGCGCCGCTCCCTGCACCATGTCCCAGGCCTAATGTAATGCTCTCTAGGTCTTTATATTGTTTACGGTTTTAGTATGAATTTAGCAGTGTAATGTGCTGCTTGAATTTGCTTTGTTGAATACACAGATACTATTCCATTAGCAAATTATTGAATGACGTGAGAAAAACCTGTTCTAAACATGACTTCATGTTTTCATATAACTGCTGGTATTGTTTTGTCACACACTGCCATTTCTATTCCGTGTGTTCTCCTTTAGTTATTTGAATTGTGTGCTCAGTCTGTCTGTGCATTATCAGGGTCTCTGGAGCGGAACCGTGTTAATTTCCGGCTCTGGGGACCCTGTGCTTCACAAGATACTCCACAGAATACTTAAGGTGCCGCTGGGAGCGTTCCCTTCAGGGGGCACCATCTCCCGCATTACGGGGGCCAATAGGAAAACCATCTGTTGGCGGCTTCATATTGGGCCATCTGATTGGAGGGATTTAAATACCGGGAATTAACCGGCTGCAACTTCTCCTGTTTGTATCTTAGCCACCATGGGGTCTCCGGAGCTGAAATATACTTCCCATAGCTATATAGATTTTAATTATATAGGTAGAATATATGGGGTAAGTGGAGCTGCTGCTTTTAGGGTATGCTCTTGTCACTGCACGACAGCCTAACAGGATATGAAAGACCGTATTTTATGTCCAATTATATTACTGGTTCACTCTATATTCATTATTGTAGTCTTTATCCACTTGGTTTTCTTACTTAAGCTTCATAGGCTACATTCAGTCCCTGACACACATTTCACTGTAGTAAAAATCCTGCTTTCATTATCTACCAATCAACAATGAGCACCGCTCTGTAATTAGGTCAAGCCACTTGTTGTAAAAGTTGCTGAACAGTAGGTTTAATTGAGTTGTTTGTTCTCACTAGATGTTGTCTCAAACAGATGATTAAAATATTTAGATTGCATTAAACTGTTTTTGTTTTCTTTTTAAAAGTGCATGCGAATGTTTATGGCAGTGATTTCCAACCTTTTTTGTTTGGAGGAACCCTTGAAGTATTTAGAAAAATCTCGGGGAACCCCTACCTGGCTGACACATATTAGGTTTGACAGGGGTCAGTCACAACATTTCACACCTCACGAGCCACCTCTATTTCCCACCCTTTACCCATGTATTTCTCTCCCATCCGTCTCACTAACGC